>NC_034009.1:19855051-19875810 GCF_000346465.2 Prunus persica
TATAATATACATATATACACGTATATACATGAATAATATTATTATAACATACCCATATATATTATCTATTATAATATACATGTATATGTATATGTATTATACCCATGTATATATTATAATATATAGATACACCTATATACACATATATTATATACATGTATATATGTATATATATATATGTATATTATAATATATTATATATATACATATATTATACATATATTATATATAGATATGTATTTTATAATATATTAATATATACATGTATATACGTATATATATATATGTATATTATAATATATTTTATATATATACATATATTATACATATATTATATATAGATATGTATTTTATAATATATATATAATATATATGTATATATACATACATATATAATATACATATATACACGTATATACATGTATATTATTATTATTATTATTATTATAACATACCCATATATATATTATATATTATAATATACATACATATATATAAATATATGTATATACACCTATATACACTTATATATATGTATGTACGTTTATATTATTATAATATACTTATATACATGTATATACATATATATTATATATATTATAAAATACATATATACATATATATATATATTTTTGAAAAAATAAAAAAATTATAGTCCTCGTCCAAACATACACCAAACGCAGGATAAGTGTTATCCAACTTAGACCAAGCTAAGCCAAGCCAAGCCAGTCCCTAAGCATAGTCCATGTCAAGACAGTCCTGTGTACCAAACGAGCCCATTTGTTCGATTGTTTCATGTTTTGCAATCCAGCCAGGGACTAAGGGATCTATCCAGTCTCTCAAGCTGTGTTTATTGGAATATCTTGCCATTCTCTATGGAACGAGATGATAAGAATGGTGTCAAGATACTTACATGATACAGGAGCTTCAACTGCCGCGCATTTTATTACAGGTGAAAACAGGACAGCAAGATAGAAAAATGGACTAGAATGCTTTGGGTTATGGGAATGAATAATAATCATTCGATTTTTTTCTTCTGTAGTCATAGCTTCTAATTATTGACTTGCTTGAGAGGTTGATACCCCCCATTTTTTTGGATCCAGATCCTCTGCTCTGATTTTCTCTGCCATAATCTGCTTTACTTTTGTTCTCTCTATGCCACCTCATTAAAATTTAATCTAAGGGACTTAAAAATTGACACATCATCCTTGAAACAAAAATCCAATTTACTCCTAATTTAAAAATATATATAAAAAAACTCATAATCCAACTAACGGCAAAATTAACATCATGTCCTCTTTCTTCTCTTCCTTCTTCCTATCTCACATTTGTTTTTTTTTTTTTTTTTTATAACTCAATCCTTGTCTCGCCTCCTGTTCTTATTTTTTTTTTCCCTTCTTTATGTCTGTGCCCCAAAATCTTCTCTCTCACACGAAGCCTTCATTTCTCCAAAACCTCTACAATCACAATCCTTTCTTTTTCCCCTATCAAAAGAAAAATCATGTTTTAAGAGAGAGTGATTTAAGAGTTAAAAGTTATGTTATTAAGGAGCCAAACAAAATGACATAAATAGATATGTATTATGAATTATCAAGCACAGAAAGCAGTTTGGTTTAGTGCGTCTTATGGAGACGAACAGAAAACACAAACACAAATACCCGAATTGAAGGAAACCGACCAATCTTGGGGGTAACAAACAGAAAACTCCCAACAAAATTAATTTCAATTAAGTGGGTTACCAAATTGAATTATACTCCAAGCCACAAACCATATGAATGTCAATGGAGAGCTCCCTGCCACTTAAAACAAAGCATCTAAAGCTGTAATAACAGGGAGGAAAGTGAGAACTGGTTAGGACAATTTGCAATCTTGAAAGAAAGTGACGAACTGGCTTCCATTGTTCCTACCATCCCCACTCCATATTTGCTCTCCTAAAGTCCACTTCCTATTGTTATACCAACCAAAAAGCACAAAAAATTTAACACGCAATAAACATAAGTATAAACATAAAAGACTTCTATAGACTTCTATAGTGACCTGCATGCCCACAGATTTTTTTATATTCCCTGCACAGAAAAAGGAATGTAGGCAATCAAATGACGTTACAATAAAAGGAGGGGGCTGCTAACCTCTTTTGAATCCAAAGTACCTTTTTCATCTACTAATCAACCAATTTCTCCTCTAATCCAACATGAAACAAACACAACATTAGAAACCAATTCTACTATTTTACAATTTTGTTTAATGATCCATACAAAAATAAAGAGAGCATGATCAAGGACGGACCCAGGATTTCAAATTGGGGTGGGCTAAATTTACCTTACACACATAGCTATTAAACTTGATAGTATGAAGTGAAATCCATTGATAACAAAAGACTACACCTAATCATGATGACATAATGAGTTTTACCCCTCAAAACGCATCTAGTACATAGTTCTTTTATATTTTCTACGTGCAGGGGTATGTGAAGTGAAGGGGGGTTATTAAAAAGAAAATAAGAGGGGTTGTTTTCGACCAAAATATAAAAGAAGCAGGGGTTTTTTGTGTTTGGCATTTGGCCCCTTTTGTACCAAAAAGAAAAGGAGAGAAAAAAAAAAAAGATGAAGGGGGATTATGAGAGTGCAGTGCAGGGCTATTCATTGGGTGGGATGGGTGTATCAGTTTAGTCTTAAAAAGACAAAGTCACCTGGGCAATAGTACAGGTTAGTCAAAGAGTACGTCCGTATGCATGCTGGTTCAGAATCTTTTTCACTCTGTAATTGTCCAATTTCCTTCAGTTTGTCAACCTGTAAATCATCAAGTTAGGCATACAATCCTAAAAATATATGCAGAATTGCAGTATGAAATGTGAAAGAACACAATCCTCAACAGATGTCCAGTAACTCTGACTCTATTCTCAGAGAAATCAATTGACGAAAAAAAAGAAAAAAAATATTACCATGACTGTTTTATGGAAACAACACACACCCACCCAACCAACACCACACACCCACCGCACCCACACCCCCCCTCCCCCGCGCGGGGGCAGATCAACAATTGAAGATTATTAGACCCAACTCAAATCATCCAAAACAATTGTTTGAACAATTATCAGAGAAATCAATTGACGAAAAAAAGACAAAAATATTACCATGAGAGTGAATAAGACTCTGCTCGAACCGAGAAACAACTCAGTAACGCCACAACTGCTGGAGACATATTAAGGGTGCCATAGAGGAGAAGAGGTTAATGGAGCAAAAAAAAAAAAAAAAAAGAACTGCACAATGGGGAGAGTTTTTTAAGTTGCCTTTTACAATAATATCCATGTCAACTATTGATATGGATTTTGACTGCAGCAATTACCTTTTTGTTTCAGGGGTGTTGTTTTCCTCTCTTTTTTGGTGAAGTCTCTGACCCCAACTGCTTTTTACCTGGCTTTATAATAGTAGAGATAGATAAAAATAGGACAGAAGCACCCAACTCAAAAATAAAAATAAAAATGAGATTCGCATCTCCACTTTAACCTTTTTTTTTTTTTACAAAAAAAATTTATACAAGTCATAATCTAAATTACTTTAAATTGCTTTCTAAACTCTCATGTATGAGATTACTTTTAGTTTTTAAGTATGTTAGTGGATAGATTATGATTAGGAATAGCATTTGTATGAGGAATTATCTAGTCACTCCAAAATGTCCCAAAAACCAGGTAATTAAAGAAAATCATCCCCATATGCATAAATATTCATCAAAATGTTTGGCAGATAGCACTCCAATCTGAAGAAAAGGTATATTTCATTTAATACTTTATAAATCTCTTCTAATTGAGGATGTGATTTATCAGCAGCCAAAAATTCATGAAACTCACCCTCCACCTCTATCAAGCTATGGCCAGGATTCTTCCTCACACCCCTCTCTTTCATCAAGCTTCTAACAATCCTTACATCATCCCATCTTTTCTTATTAGCATATAAATTTGCCAGCAGTACATAAATACCACTGTCTTCTGGATCCAACTCTAACAGCTTCTCAGCTGAAAGCTTAGCCAGCTCTACATTCCCATGAATCTTACATGCATTAAGAAGGGCACCCCAAGCAGACACTCCTGCTTCCATTGGCATTTTGTTTATCAGCTGATAAGCTTCTTCTAGCTGCCCAACTCTTCCAAGCAAATCTATCATGCATGCATAATGTTCCTCTTTGGGCTCTACATCATAATCTCTAGTCATGCTTTTGAAATGCTCTCTGCCCTGAGAAACTAATCCGCCATGGCTGCAGGCAGACAACACTGCCACAAATGTGATATCATCAGGCTTCAATCCCATAGTTTTCATTTGGTTGAAAATAGTGAGCGCTTGCTTAGCATCGCCTGCATATCCGGCAATCATGGTATTCCAAGAAACCAAATTTCTCTCTGGCATTTCACCAAAGAGTTCTGTAGCCGAATTTATGCTCCCACACTTGGCATACATGTCCATCAACGCATTCCCCAAAATTACACTGGGTTGAATACACCTTCGATTGAGATAGTGCTGGTGAATCCACTGACCCAAATCCAGGCAACCCAACTGACCACAAGCAGAGAGCACACACACTAAACTGTTCTCCGTCGGAACCAAACCTGTCTCCACCATCTCATGAAACAATTTCAACGCTTCACCTGGTCGATTATTCTGAGTATAACCCGCAATCATGGCATTCCAAGATACTACATTTCTTTCAGGCATGTCATTGAAAAACTTTCTTGCAGAGTTTAAGTCCCCCAATTTAGCATAGCCATTAACCATACTAGTCCATGAAAACACATCCCTGACTTTCATGTTGTCAAAAGTCTCTTTAGCCGCTGTCAAGGAACCACATTTCACATACATATCCAACAAAGCATTAAGCAAATTTAAGCTACAATTCACATTCTTCTTTTGTACATATTCATGAATGGTCTTCCCCACACCACCATTTCCCTTATCGGAACAAGCAGAAAGCACCGCAATTATAGTAACCTCATTTGGCTCGACATCACTCACCAACATTGAGCCAAACAATTTCATAGCCTCATCTGAACAAGTACGAGTCGCATACCCATCAATCATCGTGGTCCAAGTCACAACATCTCTAACAAAAGTTTCATCAAAAACCTTGCGTGCAAGACTTAGGAACCCACCTTCAGCATAGTAATGCACCAACCCATTTCGTACCAGCAAATCAGAATCAAAACCCAACTTCCAAATCAGGCAATGAACTGAATGCCCCTCCAGGATTCTCGTAAACTGCTCGCACGCCTTGAGCGCGAAAATAAAACTTCTGCCGTCCATTTCGACGTGTTGACGGACCATTTGGCCAAAGAATGAAAACCCAATTGTTGGAATTTGAACTTTACAGTAGCCTCTGATCATCGTGTTCCACATATAAGTATTGGGTTTTTCAATTTGTGTAAAAAGAAGATGTGCATATTGAATGTCACCACCATCGGCGAGAGCACAGAAGGCTAAAATCCTGCTGAGTGGAAATGTATGCGTGATGAGGCCAGTGCAAGTCATTTGCGCTTGAATTTGCTTCAACTCGAGCATGGTGGTGCAAGACTCCATGATTAGCAGAGTTGGGTTGGTGATTATTACGTTGGTCTTGGAGTTCCATATGGCTTTGGTGGTGGACATTGATGAGAATGGTTTCAGAGATTGGAGGAGGACTTGGGGCCTGTAAGCAGAGAACAGAGAGTGGAACCAGGACTTCATAACAGGGTGGGTATGGGCACACTGACTTTTGTATGCGACCAAAGAGTCCACTAGTAGGTGGTTTAGCTAGATCTGGAATGGAAGAAACATGACTTTGCTCATAGACTATCTGCAATGCCACTGCTTCTTGAAAACTTGATAGCCAGACACTGACAGCACAGAGAACCTGCAACCACATATAAACCTATCTTCAGCGAGTAGCAAGGACATATAATACTTCTTACCCTAAAGAATGTAATGCAACTATAATACACAACAAACATGTATCTAAAACTGAGACACATGCAATTCAGTCATATGTGTGTATGCGAAAGAGAGAGAGAGAGCAAAGTTTTCAGTCAAATGAGACTGCATCCATTTTCTTATTCATATGTTTGTCTTATTATAAACATAAGAGCAACTGATTCGTCCCAAGGGAGAATACTGCACAAGCCAACCATAACCAGCAGTATATCATTGTGTTATGCCAGTCAAACTTGTTCATTCATGGCCCTTCATCTGACTATGGCCTCAAACATGTGTAAAAGCATCTCCATCACTTATTCTTTAACTAATAAACAAACAAAACTCATTGTGCCTTTTGTGTTCATATAGTCAAAACAACAGCACAAATGCATCTTTACCAGAACATTAAACCATGAGTTAGACACATAGTCAATCCGTCCTATCTACAGCCACACTTCCTGCAAAAAAATAAATAGCAGCAAAAAAACATGGGAGATTGGGAATGTTCACTGAGATAGCCAGTTGCATGAAGACGATCACAGAACATAGAGACAACTATCAGATTCCAAGTGAGAATCCAGTGCATATCACACTCTAAGTAGTTCATTCCTCCAAAAAAAGATAATCCTATTCTAAATTTGGAACAATTAATCGTCAAACAATAATCATTAAACCATGATGCCGTTTTGATAGACAAGCTGCTAAAAACAAACCATAGAACCATACACTGCAAGTTTAAAATTACTTGGAAGATAAAAGTTACCAAAAGAATTGATTTAAGGGAGATGTCTGACAATAAATCACCACTACACTACAGGATGAGACTTATTTCATAGTCATAACAGTACTACAGTAGTGAATGAGACTACAATATATTACCACACATTAAGTAGTCATATCATCTAAAAACCAAACTTATGCTTCAGTGATATTTCCCATTCTTTTCCTTCACCCTACTGAAAATTCTAAAGCAGGCTAGGTAGAATTAATTACAAGCTTACCTTTGAGATGACTAACAGTTTGAAAGCAGTCCATAACTAGCCCTCTGGTGTCATAGAGATTTACATGAGTAATCGTTACAGTAGTTGGTGATATGCCCAAAAACAGCTCTGGTCAATGAAGCAATACCTGTGCCACCTTCAAGCATCAGCAAATACATAAGGGAACATTATTAACTCCTACAGAGTGCAGATAAAAAGACATAACACACATTAATATTTTCAGCAATCACAGCAATAAAAGAAACACTAGCGACAAAATTTGTGAATTTCAAGTATCAGGAATAATATTGCCCCTCACAAAATGAAACATCCAAAACGCAAAGAAGAAGAGTTTAAGTTGTTGGCACAGAGGCAATAATTGTTATTGACCAAGAACACTGCTAGATACATCTTTAGCCTTATGAGAACGTCTTGTCTCATGCAAGCTTCAAAAATTAGCTCATTTCCACAGAGAGAGAGAGACTAGACAGTGAGGACTTATATTGCGTAGTTTGAAACATTATGAATATCAATGCAACTAGAAGTACTGAAATGAAGTTACGATGAGATTAACTGCACCAGATCTACAGTATATAAACGTCCTAAAGGAGGGTTTTTATTTACCCTTTGGTTCTAAGCTCATACGTTCAGAAAGATTATGGCAAATCCACCTGTTTTAGGATACACAACCACCACCTCAGATCATATTAATCCAAATTCGAACTTTTTAGTAAGCCTAGTATTGATGGGTCAACTACTGTAACCACTCAAGGTGAGTTGCTTCATCTTTTCAGAACAATGCACACAACAAACATACCATCTAAAATTTCATTTCGCAGCAATGAAGCTAATAATAGATCATGAAATCAAAGTATTATTATTATTTCATTTAAAAACCGGAAAAGGGAAAAAGAGCAGCCAAAAAAAAATGGATATCACTCACGGAGATAAATTGAACATAATGTGGCTCAGAATTCCCATTCTTTTGGCAGCAAAGAAAGGGAAAGAGAAGGCAATGAAAGGAACAAAATTCAGAAACAAAACTTAAGATTCACAGTTTTCCAATTGAGGAGAAAATTGAAAAGGCAAGCACAGCTACCAAACACCAAATCTTTTCTGGTATTTTCCAACACTTTAGCCACCAAGCAGCAGATGAATTAGAGATATCCAAGTACAAGAAAACCAGAAGAAACAGAAAAGTACCTGAAGATGTTGAACCCATAGAACATAGATTTAGTACTGAGAAATTGAGAGGGTTCTGGGTTTGGATCGGAAGCCCTAGCAGGCACTCATTGCTTGGAGGTAGGAACTTTGGGATGGAGGAAACCAGTCAATTTGGAAACCCTAACCGGAGCGGAGCGGAGCCTGCTGAGGTGAGCTTCGAAAGCATGAAAATGGTGGTCTCTCTCTCTTCCACTGTGTTCACTTACTGCACGTGGGCGTGGATAAAGTGGACGACGAGCCGTTCTTGAATCGCGAACCCTTTTAGGTATGTCTTCTGAAGAGGTGCTTGCAACCTTGAAGCTCTACTGGATTGCGACCTTGAAAAGGTAGGGTTGATGGTTATTTTCTTAATATCTGTGGGATTATGTGAAATAGGATTTGTTTGATTGCTTGGGATTTTGTTAAATTGGTTTTGGGTTTTATTGCTTTTGGTTAGGTTTTTTGAATATTCATGCTCATCCATTTGGGTTTGACCAATTGTATTTAGATTGATCTGGATATGTGAATCAGGAAACTTGAGATTTTCCGTTTGATGTAGTGGATGCTGTTGTGTTCATGTTATTGTGCAGTCGTATTTTTGTTATGTTGCTGTTATATTGCTGTTATATTGTGGTTATATTGCCTTTATATTGCTGTTATATTGTCTTCTTATTGCCTGGTTATTGTGGTTGTACTGTGGTAATGAAATGTTGTTTTGTCATGGTCAGAAATGAAGACAATTGTTATTCTGGTTTGCTACAATGGAAAATGGGTAAACTTAAAAGAAGATGTGCAAATACGAAGGGGGTGACTCAAAAAACTTAATAGTTCCACGGACCGTCACATTTGATGAACTATTGAATTGTGTGCATCATATTGGTAATACAAATTTGGTATTTTCCCAAATTTCCAATTTTATATGCAATGCTTTGTATTTGTTTTTCGGTCGTATCACGTTTCTATATTTTCGTTGTTCTTCAGATTTTGTCATTTTTAATTTTTCTGTGATTTGAGTATATTCAGAAATTGGGCATTTCCCAGTAATGTAATTTTCCGATTTTCTAATTTGTCAATTTCGTTTTCTATGTTTTTAAAATTTCCAAAAATTGCTTAGTTACAAAATCCATTTTTGGCCTGAAATCCAATTTTATTGCTATTATTGTAATGCTCTAATGCTCTAAATTATAGCCAAGGAGTAAATGGTGTACATTTCAATCCAATCAATTTAATGCACCAACTACATACCTAATTTCGTCATATATAGACATACAACTAACTCCTTGAACACAATATAAAATAGACAAGAAAGACAAACATTCTCCAGTAAAGATGACCATATTTTTGTTTACAAGTTTTCAATAAATATAATTGTGAGACTGAATATACTTTTAAAATTTATTTTTGCAAACTGCAGTTGTCAATTGTCCCTGACAATAGTTAAAGATGTCGGACGTACGGCCTCCAAACGAAGATGTCAGTTACCCGGGAGACCAATCGTGGCATGTGCCGTTCCCATCTCTACCTCTGACTCCAATTGCCACCCTATTGCAATTATATTGGCCTAATATTGCCACTATATTGTTGTATATTGCCCAAATATTGTGGTTCTATTGTATGTATATTGACTAGGGCTCGTCATTGGGTTTAGAGTTTAGGGCCTACTTTATTCAAAAACAAGAAGAAGAGGAGAAAGGAACAACGTGCCTTTCAAAAAGAGGTACTTAGCTGCATCATAATTACACCGTAAGACATTGTAAGAAATAATTATTAAAAATTATTTAGAAAAAAAGAAGGGTATGAATAAATATGCAAATGCTTGGTGATGGGTTGAAAAAAAGCATGATTGTATTTGGTGGTGTGATTATGTTTGGTGATATGATATGTTGTTCAACTTAATCTTCATATATATAATTGTTGTATTAATAAGTGACACAAATTAATCTCGTAATCATCCCATCATTAATTAGTAATGGGTCAAGATGAGTAAATGAAATGAAACAAAACAAGAAACCCAAAATAAACACAAATAACAATTTTCAATACCCTTTCATTGCCACTATATCACCAGTTTATTGCGTTTTATGCAGAAATGAATTATGCACTTCCTCTATTTTCTACCCATTATGCAAATTTTGTGTTATGTATATGATTGGTTTGAGCACAGAAAAATGAACAAAACTACACGGACCAAATGTCAAAAAAGGATACAAAAAAGAATAGAAGTCAGTGGAAATGAACACGTCATTTCAAACAAGTGAACTGTCATACCTTCATAAAGAGCAAGTATGCTTATATATCAAGCAGTACGAAATAGTTGAACTTCACAATCTAAATAATAAGTAGGCTAACCATGATTGCAACTCGAAAACAAAACCCAAAAATGGAATCAATGTATGTGCCATGTAAGGCAATTAGCCACTGCCACTGACTGTACAATATTACATTTCACCTTGCTACACAGAATACCTAAACCAAATAGCTTTTATTATTATTTGCTAGGCTCCCTGCACCAGCTTTCTTGCGTGTGGAAGACATTTTTTCAATTACACGCAATTTATGATTTTTTAATTTTTTTTTTTCCAATTGTGTTTTTCTGGATGGTTGTTTTAAAAGTTTTCTATATCACTAGTATTTATCTAGATGCATGTCTCAACCTTTTTTTTTCTTTTATCGGGGGTAAACTGTTAATACGTGCATCTAGAAAAATACGAGCAATAAAGGAAAACTTTTAAGATGGTCATCTAGAAAAATATAATTGCAAAAAAAAAAAAAAAAATGTAAATCGCGTGTAGTGTGTGTGATTGAAAAAAGTCTAAGAGCATCCACAATGGGCTACCTAAACCACCTCCTTAGACAAATTTTATGGAGGATTTGGAAAAATACATCTCCAACCATGCTCCCTATCCACCTCCTAAAATAGAGAGACCTCTAGGAGCTCCAATCTGAGGAGAGAGAAAGGACTCCTAGTGGCCCCTATAGTTAATGCTGCTTTATTTAATGAGTATTTCAAACCTTTAATTAATATTTATTAATATTAATATTATTTTTTAATAGAAATTGACCAATTAAAAAAGAGTTATATCATTTATGACTCCCTAAACTAGAGAGCATGATTGTAATTTAAATTTTATAGAGAGCTCCTAAAATAACTTTTATATGTTTTTAGCTCAAATTTAACTGAAAAATAGAAAGCATGATTGTGGATGCTCTAATTAGTTTTAGGAGCTAAGACTATTCATAAAAGTTATTCAAATTCTCCAAATTGATTTTTATACTCCAATTATTGAATGAATGTTGGCCGTGTGAACATTTTTTTTAGGGCTAACGACAAAAGACACCCTGCTGGTTTAGGGTTATTCTCGAATTGGACCACACAGTATCAATTTTATCAATTTACGCCCTGACGTTTTGAACATCGTCCAATTTTATCCTTCCGTTAAGTTGACTAGACAATCAATCGTTAACTGCTGACGTGGCACCCGTGGGACCCACCTCACCAGCGATTTGACCATTCATCTCATGCCATCTGAAGGGCAGTTTTGGGTTTCTACAATTTTTTTATTTTAAAAAAAAAACTGAACATTGCGCCCAAAATTGGGCACGCTTTGCAAGAAGACGATTGAAGTAAAAGCCCCAAATCGTCATTCGTCCTCAACCTCAGTTGGAGATCGAAGAGAAAGCCCCAAAATTGTCCTAAACCCTAACATAAATCCTAAATTTCCATAGCTGAGGCTCAGATATACGATTTCGAAGAAGTGAGCCGCCCGATTATATTGGATCCTTAACCCAGAAAACGAAGGAGAAATGGAGCATCAGGCAATGGTGTGTTGGTGTGCTAAGAATGCGAGAATTCGAACTTCGTGGACAATTTCGAATCCTGGGAGGCGATTCGCTGTGTGTGCAAAGGTAAAAAACTGGATTTGGTGCAAATATTAGAATTTGAATTGTAGCAGGTGCAAATGTTAATTTACAGAGTGAGTTTTGTGCAGGGTAGAGGAGGTTGTGATTTCTGGATTTGGTATGATGTAGAAATGTGTGAAAGGTCTAAAGTTGTGATTCCGGGGTTGCTAAAATTGCGAGATAAGTTGGAGAATCACTAGCAAAGGCTAGACGTAGAGAGAAGGTTCTTTGGGCAGCATTGGTGGTGTCGTGAATGCTTGTTGCAATGTCCTTCTTTGGACGGAATGGTGGATCAGATGGACTGAAGATGAAGACTTTGGAATTGGCATGAAAGGGGGTATTTTAGGGATGCACTGTGCTTTTGGTATGGGGAGTACTGTGCTTTTAGTTAGGTATGCACTGTGCCTTTGGTATGGAAAGCAGTGTGGTTTTGGTTATGTAATGGGAATGAACATTTTGCATTTTGGTTATGTAATGGGAATGGCTATGTAATCTGCATACAGTGTGAAATTTTGGTAATGCAATGGCCTGTTCATTCCAACAACTTGTGTGTACAACGTACGAGCATATTGATTTTCACTTGTAACATTACAACAAAATATGCCACCTAATAACATATCCACTTGTAGCATCACAACAAAATAGGCCACATAACAGCATTTACAACCTTCCAAAATAACAGAACCTGTGTTCCAAAAAAAAACATAACCTATTTTCCAAAACAAGCGTACATGTTTTCCAAAAACACAGTACCTGTTTACCAAAAAAACAGAACCTGTCTTACATATTTGATCACAAGTTATCTTCCTAACACAAGGCAACTTGTCTTCCAACATAACATAATAACATAATAACCTAATCCAACCAGCTAATAAAGGTAAAACTGTCTCTTGCGCAAAATAACCAAACTAGCTAATACAACACAGACAATCATCATTCCTTGCTCAAGTTTGATGCCCCCACAACCATAGGTCGTTTCCTTAATAAATAAGAATTGCCAATTGAAGCTTCAATTGATGCAGGAGGGGCAGATCCAGTTGCAGGTGTTGAGGATGGAGTAGCTGAATCAGTTGGTGGTGCATTTGAACTTTCAGCTGCATTGGTGGCCTTTCTCTTTCATTTTCCTTTCTGCACAGATCTTGCAGGCTTAGCTCGCCTTGTTTTTGTACTGGGACCAACTTCACTTGTTTGAGTAGTTTGCTGGGATGAGACAACAAATCAAACATGTTAGTTGCATCATATTCCAAAAACATTAACATTTATAACATTAAGAAATGTTCATCCTTAGATGTTTACCTCAACCTTCCTCTTTTTGATTTTTGTTTTTGGAGGGAGATTCCTATGACAAGTCATTTTATTGTGGCCCTTTCTTCCACATTGGCCACACCTCAGTGAGTCTTGAACTTTGGTAACAACATTGGCCTTGTTGCTGCATTCACCTGCTTCCTTCCTTCTAGCCTTTCTTGGCCTTCCAGGTTGTTTGGAGTATGAAGGAGGCACACATGGTGGCATATTAGTTCTATCCCACAACTCCATCTCATTCATAGGTAGTATGAGGTTTTCATATGCCTTAAAATATGTCTAAGTGTGATAACATGCATCCACATAATCCATTACGTTCAGGCCCCCATTGTAATTTATAGCTGCCACTCCATGAACATAAGGCCAACCAATCGAATCTCATTCTCTGCAAGAACAGTTCCTCAAATCCAAGTCCACAATATACTATGAAATCCCACCACTGCCAACTTGAAATTTTCCTCCACCTAACCACATAGTCACACAATCACCTGCTTTTGCTTTATTAATCTTTACCTTCTTAAAAATCTTGGGGCAAATTTCCTTTGTCCAATTCTTCATTTTGTCCCTTTTGCCTTGTATCCTCCTCATCAACTTACACCTAACTATCTCAAGCATGGTCAGTATTGGCTTATCTCTGCATGCCAATATGAATGAGTTGAAGGACTCACACATATTGTTTAAAAGCATATCACACTTCACATGAGTGCTGAAGTGTGATAGAGACCATTGCCTAGGAGGTTTTCCTGGTTCAGTCAGCCAAGCATAAGCATCCATATCAAGGTTTTTCAGCTCTCCATCTGTCTTGCAAACTGTGGAACAGTTGTTGCTTTTGCAGCACCCCAGAATTTGTCAGACAAAGCTTTCCCTTTGAATTGTAATATGAAGTTGGTGAACAGATGTCTTGCACAAAACTTGTGTTCACTATTAGGAACAACTTGCTCAAAAGCTAGTAATAATCCTTTTTGCTTGTCTGATATGAAAGTGTATCCAAACTGGTTAACAATCTCTACATCCTTTACCAGTAATTCCAGAAACCAAACCCATGACTCCTTACACTCAGACTCAACCACTGCATATGCAATCACCCATGTTTTATTATTAGCATCTATACCAACTGCTGCTAAAAATTGCCCTCTATATACACCTTTCAAGAAGCAGCCATCCAATCCAATAATGGGTCTGCATCCAGCAATGAACCCTGCTTTACATGCACCTAGGCACACATATAACCTTTGAAACACTGGATGACCCAATTGTTCATTGAAATCACATTGAACTTTGGTTGTTGTTCCTGGATTGGTCTTCCTTAACTCTTCACAATAATCCCAAATTCTGGAGTATTGCTCTGTGTATATTCCCTCAATCTGTCTCAATGCCCTTTCTTTTGCCCTATAAACTTGTTGCCTAGAAACTCCAGTCTTATAATCCTTCTCCACAGTCTCCATGAATGAGCTAACTGGCCAACTTGGATTGCTCTTCAATGTTTCCATATATTTGGCACGCAGCCAACTAGACTTCACAGTGGGGTTCTCCCAAACAATACCACAAGTGTGTTCACCCTCATATTTCTTAATCTGCAGGGTCTTCTCATGCTACATTTTGGAAGCATATATCTCCCATTGGCAATCTGGATATGCACAAACTGCCTTTAGCTTTAAAGCCTCACTTCTTACAAATACAACATCCCTATTCCTCTTTATAAATTGTTCTCTCACAGCCGCTCTAAAAACTTTACAATCGCTAAACTTCATCCCAACCTCAAACTCTAGATCTACCATGTCAGTTGTCGGATTAAACTCTGGCCATCTATCCATCATTGGAGTGTCATCATCACAGTCATATTTAGGCTGCACATTATTAGAATCATACTCCTCTGAATCCAGTTTAACATCTGCACCCTAATCCCAAGATTCAACCCCAGCATTTGTTGACTCTGGCTCTTTTCCTTTTGCCCCCTCTCCAACCCACTCAGTTTGTTTGTCCACCCATTCATCAAAATGGACATCATCATCATTATCATCACAACTAAAGTTAGGGTCTGCAAAATCAGAGTCAAAACTGTCTGCTGACTCCTCCTCATCATGACAGATTGTGGTCCTTGTTCTTGCTTTTCTTGTCTTTATTGGATGACATCTTGATAAGTTGCTCTTTTCTACACTTTCTTCACACAATCTTTTTCTGAACTAGTCCCTCAATCACTGTATTGGACCTTTGGTCTTCTTTATCACGTGTCTTTTTTACATTTTTACTCCTTCTTTTACCAAAAGCTCTTGCCCTCCTTTTCCCAAAAAACAGAACTGACTTTATTTTTCCCTTTGTCTACAATGGCAGGAGATTCCCTCTTAACAGCTCTTTCTTTGTCTTTTTGCACAGCAGATGATTCCATCTCTACTGTCTTTTTTTTGCCTTTTTCAGAAACACCTTGTCCTGCACAAGATTCCCTTGGCTTTTGTGTACCCCAACCACTTTGTTCCCTATTTGGGTCTTCATTGAGCTCTTCTATCACCACACTTTTTTTTTTTTGTTGTTGCCTCTATTGTTTGCATTTCCCACCAACAGGAACACTAGCCCCATAATTGTCATTAAGCTCCTCAATCACAACTCCTCTGTTAGGCACAATATCAGCTTCTACATCAACAAACATATTTGATCCTGATTGACTATAAAACCAACGCTCATAACTATCAACCCCATGATGTAGGAAGATGTCTATTAGCCTTGTCTCTGGTACAAATACAAGCATGTCTATGACATCTTGATCATCATTAAGCTTTGTTAGGCCACTATTGCTATAGATAGGGATACTATAACAGTAACTAATCACCCCATCATAGCCTAACTCCCTCACCATATTGTCTATCTCGGTCATTGACATTCTATCCTTGTCACAATAATCAAACCAAGCTACACTGCCAGAAGCATAACAGTTACCACAGATTTGACCACTATGGTACATTCGAATAGAAAACAATTCAGGATCACCTACATATTACATGTCCCAAACATGGATTATTTTCAGTTCAAACATAAAACACAACACAAAACACAGTATTCAAACATTACACAAAAACCATAACTGACTTTTCAATTATTTTCAGTTTAGGACCATTATACAAAAGTCCAAATTTTTATTAAACAACCATTTTCACACCTTTCCACCTAACACTTTTGCATTATTAAAAGCAGAAGCTTAGAGTATTAAAGGCAGACATTGCCAGCACATGCTTGGCTTGAAAGACTACCTATATTCGAAATCTGCAAGAAGGCCATCTATATTTGACAAAATCTTTCATACTTCTCCCACTAATCCACTAAACCCTATAAAACACAACATTCAAACTAGAATAACCCTTACGACCTCTAACCCATTCAACACAGATATCCCAAATTGCAAAAATTTAAACCAACTTATCGTACAATGGATGCGGAGCGCCTGGAGCCCTGAAATCCTAACTCATTTCTTCTTACTTCTTCGAAATCGTAGAACTTGTTGTCAGCTATGGAGATTTAGGATTTAGGTTAAACTGAGGTTGAGGATGAACGACGGTTTGGGGCTTTTACTTCAGTCGTCTTCTTGCAAAGCGTGCCCAATTTTGGGCGCGATATTCTATATATTTTTTAAAAATTGTAGAAACCCAAAACTGCCCTTCAGATGGCATGAGATGAATGGTCAAATCGCTGGTGGGGTGGGTCCCATGGGTGCCACGTCAGCAGTTAACGATTGACCGTCTGGTCAACTTAACGGAAGGATGAAATTGGACGATGTTCAAAACGTCAGGGTGTAAATTGATAAAATTGATACTGTGGGGTCAAATTCGAGAATGACCCTAAACCACCAGGGTGTCTTTTGTCGTTAGCCCTTTTTAAAAAAAAAATAATTTAAGATAAAATGATAAGAATTTACAATTATAGGGCTTCATTAAAACTTGCTTGGAAACAACTCAGTTGGACAAAAACCCTGGATGAAGGAAAAAAATACTCTTAATGTTCAAAATATTATTTATTAAATCAAGAAAATACACAAAAATACAAACTCCTATGACATTATTTCGACAATGAAGTGTCAAAAATGTAATTTTGAATAAGTGAAATTCGAAAGTAATAATTGATTTCCTAATAGACATTTTATAGGATTTTTATTTTTTATTTTTATCATTTTGTATATTGATGTTTCTCAAAGCTCTGATTTTCTAATTAGGTTTATTTACATCAATGCCTTCTGAAACTACGGTCAAATCTCACATTACCCCTCAAACTTAAAGTGGCCTACTTACTCCGCTTAACAGTATTTTAGTGACCTACTTGCCCCCCGACATCAACTTCGTCCCTAGTTTCGTTATTTTTTATGATGTGGCAAGGGCATAATGGGAATTTCATCCACATCCCTTTTTTCCTCAGTAAACGGCTGTCTGATGTGGCGAAGTGGTCTCCGTCCAAGCACTAACCCTTCCACTCCCACTTTTGTCCTCCCATTTCATCCCCAATTCTCATTGATTCCCGCCATTGATGTTCAAAAAAAAGGCTATATGAAGCCTTTTTTTTCTTCTTCATATTTATTCCTTCCATCCTTATTCCTTCACAGCTCAAACCTTCTTCCTCCTTTGAAAATACCTGTAGGATATCTATATATGCCTAGAGAATGTTAAACAAGCTAATTCGAATTTTTTGCAATAAATAATGATCAACCTTTGAAGCAGGATTGATATTAGTTATCAATCCTGAGATGTGCAAAGCTTAAAATAAAAGAACACGTAGAGAATTATTTTACGTGGTAAAACCCCACCTCTGGGGAAAATCCACGGGACTCCTCAGTCCAACTCAAATCCACTATAGAACGATGATTACAAGAAGTACTCACACACTTATCCTAGACTCATTCTAGATAATGTTTACCGACTTCTTCGTAACTCAACTTCTGTCACGAGATGATCTTCGACACTCCTTATGATGAACGCAATACTGGCCACGATTGCTTCAAGCTCGCCGGAGGGAAACCGCCACCACGGTCTTGGTGCACTCAACCGTATGAGTCACCGACATGCATATGAATGCAATATGAATGATTAAAGTGTTTGATAAATCACCAAGTAAAACATGGAACACTTGATGATTTATCTCAAATATGTGCACAACAACTTTTACTTAAGAATTCTTTTCTACAACACAAAATAACAAAAGCTGCTTATATAATAAACAAGACACACGTTTTATTCAAAGCAAGTTATCTCTAGAAAGAGAGAAACCCAATAGACCAACAATTCTTATTCAAATGTGATTCTCAAACTTGGTCCCATATGGACTCAAGTCAATCACGTCAAAACACAAGCCACACTACTGTGCCATTATGAATAATAACTTTGATTCAATATCAACTTCCTGTAAGGACGCCAAACATGAGACTACAAATAGTATCAATCATGAATATCAATTTTGATCAAGTATGGACTCTAAATGACGATGCCAAACAACCAATCTTTGTGGGAGAAACAATATCTCCTAAAACAAACTAATTAGACCAATCAAGTAGGAAAGTAATCTCAAGAGATAAAATCTAATCCTATTAAAAATAATATTAAGATAAAAATACTTTGAGTGAAAATAACTCCAATTAGGAATCATATAATGAATGCATGATTATGTCATGATTTACCTGAAATCAGTTTCTCATATCGGTCAAGTCAAGCCTCGGATGTATGAGGTTGAATGAGTTGTGCCAAAACGTCCAGTAACAATTCTTCACACACTAATTTTCAACCTATGCTAGAGTCTAGGAAATGACAACACTATTTTCATACTAACAATCTCCCCCTTTGGCATTTCCTAGACAAAACACCTATTACAACTCAAAAGAAATTGCATAAGATTCAACAAATAAAATCCTACTCTAAACTCAAGGCTCTGAATCCCTGCACATTATGAAACAACAAAACCAGTGAAGCATGTGGGAGAAGAAATGTTATTTAAGGCAAAATTACAACACCACTCCCCCTTAATTCTACAACACAATCTCTCCCCCTTTTTATTATAATTTCACAATCATCTCTCCCCCTTTTTGTCAGGAAATCCAAAGAGCAAGGAAAGAGTACAAGGGAGCATATATAAAGGCAAAAATAAGAGGAAAAAATCAGTTGAGCCACAAGTCTGCAACTGGCAGGATTGATAAATGTTAAAATTTTAATGTAAAAGATAAAGCCACACTTAGAAAAGAGACGAAACCACAAAGACATCAATCAAAACATCAATTACTATGCTTAATAAGAACCCAAGACTCCTCCTTCATTCAGGCCAAAAAAAATCTTGAGTACATGCCAACACTATGCATAAGGATAGACAAGCAAAGCCAATACCAATATCTATCTAGAAGCATTTGGAAGCAAGGCCTTTCAAGATCGAAGGCACATCAAATCACAAAGGTTTAATCAAATACTAGGATTATAAAATGGGAATCAAAAGTATTTGTAAGAGATAAAGTCCATCAAAAGAGCAAATATTAAATCTCAATCTCATGTAATGTGACCAAACTTACTTAATAACAAAGAAAAAATCCAATCAAGAGCAAGCCAAGAACATAGAATAAACACATACAAAATGCATACAGAGGTCACCACTTTCATTTTTTCCCTTTTTTTTTTTTTTTTTAAATTTAATATATTTTTTTTTTAATGCTAACTTTATTAAGCTTTCTACAAGACTCATGTAACGGGTGTTAAATCAATGTGCTCAAATCAGATGACTTTAAGACAATGGGTGTTAAAGCACCCCTAGTGTAAGAACCCAAACCAAAATATCTAAAAATTGATAGCCAAAAGACGATTTTGCCCTCGCATATTTTAAAAAGGGGAAAATTTGACTTTTTGATCGGAAAAGAATTTGGCAATTCCGCTTATGCCGTTGCGTAGAGCACGGCGAAACGAGTTCGTAGACATGGAGTAGACCCGAACCGGAGTTGTAATGAAGAAGTTACGGTCAAAATACTCACGAGGGCAAAATGGAAATTTTGGGAGATCATTTTTTTAAAATCTGTTTTCTTCTCTCACTCTCTCATTCTCTCTCTCTCTCTCCCTCTCTCTCTCCCTCCCGATAGTTCAGAAAAACCAGAAGGGCAGCCACCTTCCAAGCCACCCCGACCCTCCGGAACGGACCCAGCAGCACCGGCCAGCTCCCGCCAGCAACCTCAGCCCGTCCGCCGCCCCTGCTGGAGCCGCTGGAAACTGCTGGAAAACGCAGCGGTTTTGGCCGATTTTCCAACCTCAGTTTCTCCCTCATCCGGACACCAAATCAGTCGTGTGAGGTATCGATTTCTAGCTATTTTTCGTGCTCTAACTGATGGTTGGCTGGGTTTAGATCGATTTCACCTTTAGGTTGCTTAATTTCCGATTTGAAATTGGACGGACTTCGGCGCCGGATTCGGCCCTTCCCGGCCACTTTTCGGGGGTTG
>NC_034009.1:19876458-19878765 GCF_000346465.2 Prunus persica
CCGGGGGTCAGGGTATTTAATTTAATGTTTTATGAGCAGTTTAGTAATTGAATATCATGGTTAACAGGCATCAGAGGCTAAACTGAACCACAGGAGGGACCTTCAAGAGGTCCAGCTAGCTCGGACCAGTAGTGAGTGGACCTTTCTTTTTTTTATGATTTTCTGAATCAGTTTTATTCAGTGTGATTTATTCCTATGAATTTAAAGATTCCTTCTATACATTGCTTAGCTGATTTTGCTAAAGTTATTTGGACAACAGACTTTGAGATTTATGATTCAGAAATATCTAGCTCAGATTTTATCAGAATACAGAGGATGTCAGATTTTATCCAAGATAATTATTTTAGACCACCATGAATTATAGAAAGCAGAGTTTGAGTTTTCTATCAGATAGAAAGGGCAGCACAGTTATAGATTGAATAAAGATTCAGTTATTCATCAGATCTTTCAGAAATATTATGATATTTATATTTGATATTTTCTCAGCAGTTAATATTTCCTTAAACCACTGTGGGTACCCGGTTACAGAAACAGGTTGCCGTCAAATAAGACGATGTCTACGGACATCCAGATTGCCTTCGGTTTATGTTGCCTTCGGATATGATGATGTCTACAGACATCCAGTTTACTTTCAGTTACGTCAGTGCACTTGACATTTGCCTCACGAGTTTTGGGGACGCCCGGACCGTGAGTGCCAGGATTGCGGATCAGGCTGACTACGGTCTCCTGAATCCTGCCAGTTTGCGGCTCGGATACACTATGTGTCGCCGAGACCTGCTAGGGGAATGGACGGATTTACAGAGGATTTGACAGTTTTACAGGGGTACACCTAGGTAGTAGTTTTAAAGAAATTTTAGTGCTTTTATGCAAATATTGATTTCAGTGATTTTACTCAATATTTCCTTGGTATTGAGCATATCCTACATCTGGATATATATATATAGATGTATATATTTATGTGAATGCTTGAATTTACCCTAATTCAGTGCAGTTTACATATTCAGTTTTATGATTATCATTGTTTTTACAGTGGGGGTTATTATGTTCATACACTGTTTGAGAACTCTATTTTGGTCCACTCACACTTTTAATGTTTTGCGCCCCCCAGGCCGTAGAAGAACGAAGGAAACCACTCGGGCCATCATCCTAGCTTCCGACCCACCACCAAGGTGTAGGAGTTCGTGTAACTCTTTGTAAATCCTGTAAATTGTATAAGAAAATGCTCTGAGATCTTGTTGAACATAAGGAACTGGTAGGATTTTTGAGACTGTTTGACAGGTGGAAGACTTTGTGTTTGGTCAAATACAGGGTAGACTCTGCCGGATTTTCGGCAGAAGTCGAAAGTAAATTTTAAGAAATTTGTTTAGGAAAAGGGTAAAAAGGTCATTCGTGCCCGGCATTCGCCAGGTGTCGGACACGCACAGGATTCGGCTCGGATTCCAAAGCGGAAATTGGGTCGAGTCCTGTCAACTTGGTATCAGAGCATAGGTTTTACTTCCTGTAGACCCTCTTTCTTGTTACTGAACCCTTGTTCTTCTTTCAGTTGATTATGGGCCCGAAGTGTGGTGGTTTCCGTAGGGGGACGAGACAGTCGTCCCGAGTGAGGGGACAGGACCCTCCTCCAGAACCAGAGAACTTTCCTACCCCAGAACCGGTCTAAGAACCGGTTGAACAGTCATTTGTTGGAGGCCCCTCAGGGCCCGCACCTCCTATGCCCACGGTGATGGGAGACCCAACTTTTTAGCAGACCTTAGAGATGTTGACTCAGGCCCTATCCCGGACAGGGCAGCCTAGGGACCCGTCCTTGGGATACGCAGACCAAGCAAAAAGAATTGGGGCCATAGATTTTGATGGTGCTGGCGACCCAGCAGTGGCCGAAGGGTGGATAGAGAGGATGGAACGGATCATGGAAGTGATGGCCGTTCCACAGGATCGCAGAGTACTTTTGGCCAGTTTCTTTTTGATCGGAAATGCCAGACACTGGTGGGAGTCAATTAAAAGGAGATATCCAGATCCGTCAGTCATTACATGGCCAGTTTTTCGAGCTGTTTTTAACAGCCAATATTATCCACAAGCGTACCAAAATTTGAAGATGCAGGAATTTTTGCAGTTGGACCAGGGGTTGATGACAGTACTGGAGTACGAGAAGAAGTTTAATGAGTTATCAAAGTACTGTATTCCACTGGTAGAGGATGAAAGCAAAAAGTGTCAATTGTTCACTAAAGGATTGAAAGCCTCTATCAGGGACATTGTAATTAGTCAACGGCTAACGAACTTTGGAGACTTGGTGATGTCAGCTTCGCTGGT
>NC_034009.1:19879132-19949880 GCF_000346465.2 Prunus persica
ATATTACTTCAGGGTGGAGAAGCGACTGTTACAATGCCTACAGAGATAGGCACAGAGGGCAAAACGCAGTTTAGAGGAGCCTCGTCCAGTGGTGGGATCCAGACTAGTGTTGCCAGCCGAGGTGGCAGTCAGCAGCAGGGACGAGGTGGACGTGCTAGAACCACAGGCAGGGTGTATCACATGTCCCAGCAGTAGGCACAGGCGTCGCCAGATGTGGTGACAGGTATGTTATCAGTCTTTGGAACTCCTGCTAGAGTATTGATTGATTCTGGGGCTACGCACTCATTTGTTACGCCTAGTTTTGCCCGCAACGCTGATGTCAGACAGTCAGCCCTACGGGATGAATTAGCAATCTCTGTACCGACAGGAGAGATCTTTTATGTAGGTACGGTATATAGTAACAGTGCAGTATTAGTAGGGGATGTGTGTTTAGAAGCAGATTTGATTCCACTAGAAATGGTGGGCTTGGATGTTATATTGGGCATGGATTGGCTAGTTAAGCACCATGCCTCAGTAGATTGCTTCCGGAAAGAAGTTATACTTCGTAGCCCTGGACGCTCTGAAGTGACATTTTATGGTGAGCGTAGAGTGCTCCCATCTAGCCTCATTTCAGTGATGATGGCAACGAGATTTCTCAGAAAAGGGTGCTCAGGATATGTAGCTTATATAGTGGATAGTAGGACTCAGGAGTTAAAGTTTGAGGATATACCAGTAGTTCGGGATTTTCCAGATGTATTCCCGGATGATCTTCCTGGGTTACCTTCCCATCGGGAGATCGAGTTCACTATTGAACTCATGCCAGGAACAAGCCCTATATCACAGGCACCTTACAGGATGGCACCTGCAGAACTAAAGGAGTTGAAGGTGCAGCTGCAGGAGTTAGTAGACAAGGGCTTCATCCGACCTAGTTTTTCTCCTTGGGGTGCCCCAGTATTGTTTGTGAAGAAAAAGGATGGTACCATGAGGTTATGTGTCGATTACAGGCAACTGAATAAAGTCACAGTGAGGAATAAGTATCCGCTACCCCGTATTGATGATTTATTTGATCAGTTGAGGGGTGCTAAGGTATTTTCCAAGATTGATTTGAGATCGGGGTACCATCAGTTACGGATCAAAGAAGAAGATGTACCTAAGACAGCTTTCCGCACCAGGTATGGGCATTATGAGTTTTTAGTAATGCCATTCGGATTGACGAATGCCCCAGCTGCGTTTATGGATTTGATGAACAGAGTGTTCCGACGTTATTTGGATCGCTTTGTCATTGTATTCATAGATGATATTCTGGTGTACTCCAAGAGTCGGAAGGCGCATATGAAGCATTTAGAACTGGTACTGAAGACGCTGAGGAGGAAGAAATTGTTTGCTAAGTTCAGTAAGTGCCAGTTCTGGCTAGATAGAGTAAATTTCTTAGGGCATGTTATTTCTGCAGACGGTGTTTATGTTGATCCTCAGAAGGTTGAGGCAGTAGTGAATTGGCCGCAGCCAACCAGTGTTACAGAGGTACGGAGTTTTCTGGGGTTAGCTGGTTATTATCGTCGCTTTGTAGAAGGTTTTTCTATGATAGCGGCGCCTCTCACCCGTTTGACTAGGAAGGGAGTTAAGTTCGAATGGTCAAAGGAGTGTGAGAAAAGTTTTGATGAGCTTAAAACCAGGTTAACTACTGCTCCAGTATTGACGCTTCCAGATGACAGTGGTAACTTTGTGATTTACAGTGATGCCTCCAAACAGGGTCTTGGATGTGTACTGATGCAGCATGGTCGGGTGATCGCTTATGCTTCTAGACAGTTGAAGAAGCATGAGTTGAATTACCCTGTGCATGATTTGGAGCTAGCAGCAGTAGTATTTGCTTTGAAAATCTGGAGACACTACCTGTACGGAGTTACCTGTCAGATTTTCACAGATCATAAGAGTTTAAAGTATTTATTCACTCAGAAGGAGTTGAATTTAAGACAAAGGAGATGGTTAGAGCTGATCAAAGACTACGATTGTACCATAGAGCATCATCCGGGGAAAGCTAATGTAGTAGCTGATGCACTTAGCAGGAAATCATCTGGTTCAGTAGCTTATCTCCGAGGAAGGTATGACCCATTTATGGTTGAATTGAGAAAGCTTAGAGTTGAGCTGGATGTAGATGACCAGGGAGCATTGTTAGCTACTCTCCGGGTGCGACCATATTGGTGGAACGCATAATAGCAGCTCAAGCAGAGGATCCTTTAATTTGTACTCTTCGAGCAGAAGTGGAGAATGGCACTAGAACAGACTGTTCAGTGAGGAACGATGGAGCTTTAATGCTGGGTAACAGATTGTATGTTCCTCATGATGAAGCTCTGAAGAGGGAAATTCTTGAAGAAGCCCACAGCTCAGCTTTTGCTATGCATCCCGGGAGTACTAAGATGTACCACACGCTGAGAGAACACTACTGGTGGCCTTTCATGAAAAAGGAGATAGCAGAGTATGTCAGAAAGTGTCTAATCTGTCAGCAGGTGAAAGCGGAACGACAGAAACCGTCTGGCCTGTTACAGCCTCTTCCGATTCCGGAGTGGAAGTGGGAGCATATAACTATGGATTTCGTGTTCAAGCTTCCCCGAACACGAAATAAGTATGATGGAGTGTGGGTGATTGTGGATCGACTTACGAAATCTGCTCATTTCTTACCAGTAAGAGCAAATTATACTTTAAATAAGTTGGCCCAGCTCTTTATTGATGAGATAGTAAGACTTCATGGAGTACCAGTTTCGATCACTTCTGATCGAGATCCACGGTTTACCTCACGATTCTGGACAAAGTTGCATGAAGCTTTTGGAACCCGGTTACAGTTCAGTACTGCTTTTCATCCTCAGACGGATGGTCAGTCTGAGAGGACGATTCAGACTCTAGAAGATATGTTGAGAGCTTGTGCATTGCAGTTCAGAAATGACTGGGATGAGAAATTGCCACTCATGGAGTTTGCGTATAATAACAGCTACCAGGCAAGTATTAAAATGTCACCCTTTGATGCTTTATATGGAAAACAATGCAGAACTCCATTTTATTGGGATGAAGTCGGTGAAAACCGACTGGAAGTGGCAGATGATGTTGAGCGGACGAAAGAACAGGTGAAGATAATCCGAGAAAGGCTAAAAATAGCCCAGGATAGACAGAAGAGTTATGCAGATAACAGGAGGAAAGACCTCCAGTTTGAAGTAGGAGATTGGGTATTCCTGAAGCTTTCGCCTTGGAAAGGCGTAGTAAGATTTGGAAAGCGAAGAAAGCTAAGTCCTCGTTATATTGGCCCGTATGAGGTTGTAGAACGGGTAGGCCCAGTAGCCTACAGACTTGCTTTACCTTCAGATTTATCTCGGCTGCATGATGTGTTTCATGTCTCGATGCTCCGGAAGTACATTCCAGACCCATCTCATGTACTGGAGGAGCAACCGATAGAGTTGCAAGAAGATTTGACTTATGTAGAGCAGCCAGTGCAAATGTTAGATCGAAAGATGCAAGTTTTGCGCTCGAGAGAGATCCCTCTTGTGAAAGTTTTATGGAGGAGCCACACTATGGAAGAGGCTACCTGGGAACCTGAGGACCAGATGCGGGAACAGTACCCGTATCTCTTCGAGTAACAGGTACGTAAATTTCGAGGACGAAATTTTCTTAAGGGGGGTAGATATTGTAAGAACCCAAACCAAAATATCTAAAAATTGAGAGCCAAAAGACGATTTTGCCCTCGCATATTTTAAAAAGGGGAAAATTTGACTTTTTGATCGGAAAAGAATTTGGCAATTCCGCTTATGCCGTTGCGTAGAGCACGGCGAAACGAGTTTGTAGACATGGAGTAGACCCGAACCGGAGTTGTAATGAAGAAGTTACGGTCAAAATACTCACGAGGGCAAAATGGAAATTTTGGGAGATCATTTTTTTTAAATCTGTTTTCTTCTCTCACTCTCTCATTCTCTCTCTCTCTCTCTCCCTCTCTCTCTCCCTCCCGATAGTTCAGAAAAACCAGAAGGGCAGCCACCTTCCAAGCCACCCCGACCCTCCGGAACGGACCCAGCAGCACCGGCCAGCTCCCGCCAGCAACCTCAGCCCGTCCGCCGCCCCTGCTGGAGCCGCTGGAAACTGCTGGAAAATGCAGCAGTTTTGGCCGATTTTCCAACCTCAGTTTCTCCCTCATCCGGACACCAAATCAGTCGTGTGAGGTATCGATTTCTAGCTATTTTTCGTGCTCTAACTGATGGTTGGCTGGGTTTAGATCGATTTCACCTTTAGGTTGCTTAATTTTCGATTTGAAATTGGCCGAACTTCGGCCGCCGGAATCGGCCCTTTTCAGCCACTTTTCGGGGGTTGTCCAAGAACAAAAGTGACTCCAAATGGGGTGTTTTACCTAGGGTAGGAGTTTGGAGTCTCGGTTCCAAGATTGTTTTTCGGCACACCCGAATCGCTTTGGACACCCAATCGGTCCGCGCGTGTGGTGGCCCGTGGGCCAGGGTGGTGGCAAGGCTCTGGCCAGTTTTGAGACCCTTGTGCCATCACGAGCGCGTAGGATTTCGCGGAACTCAATTCGGAGTCCGTTTGAGCCCCGAACGGATTTTCCATAATATGCGATTCCCGGGTACAGTGTCGTCTAGCCGTTGGATCGCACCCCATTTCGGATATGTTGTTCTACATTGTTTCAGGATAGTGTAGGATTCGACGGATTGCAAATCGGAGTCCCGGATACTCTTGAATCGCGAACCCTGGGGTTAGGGTTAGGGTTTTAACCGACCGTCCATTTCGGACCAAACTCGCAGGGCATGGGTTTTACACAGTGAGGAACCTCTAGAGAATCCCAGATTGGCCATCGGAGATCGTGGACCCCACGGGGTTCCGGATCGGCCGGTCTAACAGTTTATCGCTTTGTAAGGTTTCCGGTCTTTTAAGGCCATTCTGGACATAGAGTTGACTTTACAATGAGAGCACGTATTTCTAGGAGCCGGGGGTCAGGGTATTTAATTTAATGTTTTTATTGAGCAGTTTAGTAATTGAATATTCATGGTTAAACAGGCATCAGAAGCCAAACTGAACCACAGGAGGGACCTTCAAGAGGTCCAGCTAGCTCGGACCAGCAGTGAGTGGACCTTTCTTTTTTTTATGATTTTCTGAATCAGTTTTATTCAGTGTGATTTATTCCTATGAATTTAAAGATTCCTTCTATACATTGCTTAGCTGATTTTGCTAAAGTTATTTGGACAACAGACTTTGAGATTTATGATTCAGAAATATCTAGCTCAGATTTTATCAGAATACAGAGGATGTCAGATTTTATCCAAGATAATTATTTTAGACCACCATGAATTATAGAAAGCAGAGTTTGAGTTTTCTATCAGATAGAAAGGGCAGCACAGTTATAGATTGAATAAAGATTCAGTTATTCATCAGATCTTTCAGAAATATTATGATATTTATATTTGATATTTTCTCAGCAGTTAATATTTCCTTAAACCACTGTGGGTACCCGGTTACAGAAACAGGTTGCCGTCAAATAAGACGATGTCTACGGACATCCAGATTGCCTTCGGTTTATGTTGCCTTCGGATATGATGATGTCTACAGACATCCAGTTTACTTTCAGTTACGTCAGTGCACTTGACATTTGCCTCACGAGTTTTGGGGACGCCCGGACCGTGAGTGCCAGGATTGCGGATCAGGCTGACTACGGTCTCCTGAATCCTGCCAGTTTGCGGCTCGGATACACTATGTGTCGCCGAGACCTGCTAGGGGAATTGACGGATTTACAGAGGATTTGACAGTTTTACAGGGGTACACCTAGGTAGTAGTTTTAAAGAAATTTCAGTGCTTTTATGCAAATATTGATTTCAGTGATTTTACTCAATATTTCCTTGGTATTGAGCATATCCTACATCTGGATATATATATAGATGTATATATTTATGTGAATGCTTGAATTTACCCTAATTCAGTGCAGTTTACATATTCAGTTTTATGATTATCATTGTTTTTACAGTGGGGGTTATTATGTTCATACACTGTTTGAGAACTCTATTTTGGTCCACTCACACTTTTAATGTTTTGCGCCCCCCAGGCCGTAGAAGAACGAAGGAAACCACTCGGGCCATCATCCTAGCTTCCGACCCACCACCAAAGTGTAGGAGTTCGTTGTAACTCTTTTGTAAATCCTGTAAATTTGTATAGAAATGCTCTGAGATCTTGTTGAACATAAGGAACTGGTAGGATTTTTGAGACTGTTTGACAGGTGGAAGACTTTGTGTTTGGTCAAAATACAGGGTAGACTCTGCCGGATTTTCGGCAGAAGTCGAAAGTAAATTTTAAGAAATTTGTTTAAGAAAAGGGTAAAAAGGTCATTCGTGCCCGGCATTCGCCAGGTGTCGGACACGCACAGGATTCGGCTCGGATTCCAAAGCGGAAATTGGGTCGAGTCCTGTCACCTAGGATGTACTAACCTGAGTCATGTAGGCTACAAAGAAGAACAAAGTGTATAAGATCAAAGCTTTTTGACGCGAGCCTCGACGTTGGTTAGACAAGAGGCCCGGTTACTTGGCAAGGATCAAACACTTATTTTACTTTTCTTTTAATTAAAGAGATGTTACAAAAAAGTGAGCTCAGTAGCAAAAAGTATAATGCAAATCTAGTATCAAGACAAGGGCAAGATGAGGATTCATTCAAAAATTAAACAAGATTAGAGTGTATGTGCTAAATGAGAGACATGAGATATAATATAAAGAGCATTTAATTGAATTTAAAAAAAAAACAAAGACAGTCGAGAACCATTCACATAAACCCAATCTTAATCTGCCAATGTGATCCAACGCCAAAAATCCAGTCTAAGATCAGCAAAAACTTCCAGAGGTCAGTAGGATTGATATAGCTTATCAATCCCTGCATGTGCTGAACAAAATACTTAGAATTTAAACAAATTTCAAAAACAGATAAGAGAATAGCTGGAGTCTTTTGGCATGCATGCAAACAATTATTCAAAAGAACAAATACCTAAAGATTTTCTAAGAGTGTCAAATCGAAGATTATCCAAGGGTTTTGCAACAAGACATTTAAGATCCAAATTTTCTAAAGCAACGGGTTCATGCACAACATTAGTGGAGGCAAACATACAATTATGATTTTCCTTTTTCCTCCACACTAACTTTGTCTTAGTTGACGGCAAATAATGAAAAGAAGATAGTTTGGATAAGCGGTTTACCTCTTTCATAAGATTTGAAATCTTATGTTGGATACTTACTTTTCCACCCATGCCATGAGAATTTGAATGAACAAATTCGTTTCGAAGCTTATTGCATCTTGGTCTTATGTGCCCACGAGTTCCGCAAAAGTGACAAATTGGAATAAATTTTTTGACTTCATGAGCGGCAGAAGGTTCAATAGGTGAAGTGGATTTGACAAACTTTGTTTTAGACACAGCGGAAGACTTATTACTTGGTTGAAATCCCAAGCCTCGTTTGTCACCATCTCTTCGTCCCATGCTAATCATCTTGTCAATTTTTTCTGCACCAATGGTTAAAGAAACAATCCTTTCCTTTGAATTTTTAAGTTCAAGTTCAAGGGCTTTGTTGTCAGAAGTTAGAGAAGCAATTAATTTATTCTGATCAGTCAATTTTTTCTGCAAAAACATCAATTTTTCGTTCATACCTGCACTTACCTTTTCGGAATCTGCATCAGGGGATTGAAGCTCGTTTGCAATCCTGCAATTTTTCAGCTTCAGCATAGCAACTTCTTTACAATCATCATCCTCATGTGATTCATCCAAGCTAACTGTGGTTATGAGTGCAACCGTCTTTTCATCATTCTCGCATTCCGATTCACTATCACTCCAAGTAGTATGCATTGCCTTATTCTTGCCATCCTTTTGTTTCTTTAAGGTGTTGGCACATTCCGAAGATATGTGTCCATAGCCTTCACATTCGAAACATTGGACCTTTTCTCTTGGATTCTTTCGTTCATTTGACCTGCGAAATTTAGACCCACCATCAGTATAGTTAACAAACCTATTTTTAGAATTTATACCTTTTGAATCTCGACTCCTTGGATCCTGATTCTTGAGAAAGTTCATGAATCGTCTTGTGAGAATTGTTAATTCGTCATCACTGCAATCTTCCTTTGAATGCCCATCATCTTCTTCATTCACAACCTTGAAAGCAACGTTTTTGCTCTTTTTAGGAGCTAGATGTTTCATCTCATAGGTTTGTATGGACCCTATGAGTTCTTGAACTTTCAAGGTGTTCAAGTCACGGATCTCTTCAATAGCCGTGATCTTTGGTTGAAATCGTTGAGGCAAGGATCTCAAAATCTTTTTCACAACCCTGTCTTCTGGAATTTTTTCACCTAAACTTGAACAAGCATTCACAATTACACATAGTTTAGCATAAAATTCAGAAAAAGTTTCATTCTCATCCATCATGAGTGTCTCAAACTGTAAAGTATGCATTTGAAGCTTGGCTCCCTTGACAGTATCTGTTCCTTCATGAGTAACCTGCAAAATATCCCAAGCTTCCTTAGAAGTATCACAACCAGATATATATTCAAATTGATCTGAAGAGACAGCAGTACATAAAGCATTTAACCCCTTTTGATTATTAGTGCTGTGTGTGACTTCTGCAGTGGTCCACTCCTCTCTAGCTTTGAGGATTGTGGTTTCTTCATCTCCTTTTCCGATTTTCTTTGTGGGTTTAGGAAATCCATGAACCACTGTACTCCATACACGTTCATCTAAGGACCAAAGAAACGACTTCATTTTGGCCTTCCAAGCGCCATAGTTGTTGCCATCAAAATATGGTGGATGTGCAATTGAGCCCGAGGCACGATCCATCATAAGGTATATTAGATCTTACTGAGTATGTCCAGCAACCTGCTCTGATGCCAATTGAAAATACCTGTAGGATATCTATATATGCCTAGAGAATGTTAAACAAGCTAATTCGAATTTTTTGCAATAAATAATGATCAACCTTTGAAGCAGGATTGATATTAGTTATCAATCCTGAGATGTGCAAAGCTTAAAATAAAAGAACACGTAGAGAATTATTTTACGTGGTAAAACCCCACCTCTGGGGAAAATCCACGGGACTCCTCAGTCCAACTCAAATCCACTATAGAATGATGATTACAAGAAGTACTCACATACTTATCCTAGACTCATTCTAGATAATGTTTACCGACTTCTTCGTAACTCAACTTCTGTCACGGGATGATCTTCGACACTCCTTATGTTGAACGCAATACTGGCCACGATTGCTTCAAGCTCGCCGGAGGGAAACCGCCACCACGGTCTTGGTGCACTCAACCGTATGATTCACCGACATGCATATGAATGCAATATGAATGATTAAAGTGTTTGATAAATCACCAAGTAAAACATGGAACACTTGATGATTTATCTCAAATATGTGCACAACAACTTTTACTTAAGAATTCTTTTCTACAACACAAAATAACAAAAGCTGCTTATATAATAAACAAGACACACGTTTTATTCAAAGCAAGTTATCTCTAGAAAGAGAGAAACCCAATAGACCAACAATTCTTATTCAAATGTGATTCTCAAACTTGGTCCCATATGGACTCAAGTCAATCACGTCAAAACACAAGCCACACTACTGTGCCATTATGAATAATAACTTTGATTCAATATCAACTTCCTGTAAGGACGCCAAACATGAGACTACAAATAGTATCAATCATGAATATCAATTTTGATCAAGTATGGACTCTAAATGACGATGCCAAACAACCAATCTTTGTGGGAGAAACAATATCTCCTAAAACAAACTAATTAGACCAATCAAGTAGGAAAGTAATCTCAAGAGATAAAATCTAATCCTATTAAAAATAAGATTAAGATAAAAATACTTTGAGTGAAAATAACTCCAATTAGGAATCCTATAATGAATGCATGATTATGTCATGATTTACCTGAAATCAGTTTCTCATATCGATCAAGTCAAGCCTCGGATGTATGGGGTTGAATGAGTTGTGCCAAAACGTCCAGTAACAATTCTTCACACACTAATTTTCAACTTATGCTAGAGTCTAGGAAATGACAACACTATTTTCATACTAACATCCTTCCTTTTTGTAACTGAAACTAAAGATGAGACCCGAACCTTCATTTGGAGAAGAGGCCCACATTATAGCACCTTGTTGCCACTGTGGGAAAGTGGCTCGGCTTCAAACCTCATGGACTGAATTGAACCCAATGAGGAGGTTCCCTGTCTGTTCAAAATCAGGGGTAAGTGATGGTGTGATAGTGCTATGCTTTTGCTTGTAATGTTTGAAATTTATGAAATTTGGCTTGTCTTTGCAGCGGAGAAATAACAGTTGTAGGTTTTTCTATTGGGTTGATGATGAGATGCCTCCACATAAGAAGGGTGTGATGGCTTGACTTAGAGGAGAATGAGACAACTGGAACAGGATGTTGAGTGTATGCGAGCAAGAGAAAGGAAGCTCCGGGTTGCTCTGTTTATTTTATGGGTTGTTGTGGTTTTTGTGAAGTCCTCAAGCTGAGGCATGTAAAGTAGACTAGGCAATGTTACGTAAAATAGACGCAATGTACAGTTGAAGTAATGAAGTTGGTTTTTTAACCCCAAGTAATGAAGTTAGTGAAGTTTGAGAAAAACATTTCTACTTAGAGCTCAAATAATTTATGCCCAACATCACGAAGTTAGAGTTCAAAATACAAATTTAGAGCTCAAATAATTCACACCTAAAAGCATTCAACATTGGTAGTTATAATCATAACAAGCATTCACATCATACAGTTAAGAGTTACAAAAAAAAAATTAAAAAACCATTGACATAAACATAGCTATAGTTCATAGCATTCATAATTAACATCATTCATCCAGTTCAAAATACATAATTCATATCAACATTGGCAATGGCAATTCCAGTTCAACAAAATATCAACATTAGGCTATCTCCAGCCATGGGCTATATCCCAAATATAGCCTTAAATTAATGCAAAACTCATCTCCTGCCATGGGCTAAATACAATTTTGGCCAAATTTAGAGGGCCACATTTGGCCCTTTAGCCCTCCAACCGGGCCAAATGTAGCCCAGCTTTGGCCTAGGCCAAAATTATAGTGGGCCCCATCCATGTCCTTCTCAACAGCCAATCATTAAAGCTCTCCCCACTCCCCTTTCTGAAAATAATAAAATATAAAGGACCCTAAAATATAGCCCTGCATGGCTGGAGATGGAAAAATTTAGCCTTGCACTATTCTATAAAAAAAATTAATATTTTGGGTGACAGGGCCCGACCCAATTTTCGCTTTGGAATTCGAGCCAAGCCCTGTGCGTGTCCGACACCTGGCAATTGTCGGGCACAATGACCTCTTTACCCTTCCTGGAGATAAATATGGTTAAAACTTTCTCTGGACTCCTGCTTTAATTTCGACAGAGACTCCCCTGTAATTTGACTAAACCCAAATTTTCCACCTGTCAAACAAACTGATAAATCCACACCAACTGCCAGAATAGGGTAACTAAATATTCACCAGTTCTGGTTATCTAATCCAACCAGATATCAGAGCAGTTACTAATTGTTTACAAGAATTTAAGTAGGTTACAAGAAATCCTACAGCTTGAAAATAGCGTGGGAGCTAGGAGATGGCCTGGTGGTGGATTCCTGCACACTCGACTGCCTGGGGGGCGCAAAACATTTCAAAGTGTGAGTGGACCAAAATAAAGTTCTAGAAAACAGTATATGAACATAATAACCCCCACTGTAAAATAATGATAATCATACGACTGAATATTTAAACTGCACTTGAATTATGATAAGTCCAAAGCATTTAGGTAAACATATATATACCGTTACTGCTCGATATTAAGAAACTCAAGTAAAATCACTGAAATCAATATTTGCATAATTGCACTGACATTCCTCTAAACTGAATATGTAAACTGCACTGAATTAGGGTAAATTCAAGCATTCACATAATATATACATCTATATATATCCAGATGTAGGATATGCTCAATACTAAGGAAATATTGAGTAAAATCACTGAAATCAATATTTGCATAAAAGCACTGAAATTTCTTTAAAACTACCATCTAGGTGTACCCCTGTAAAACTGTCAAATCCTCTGTAAATCCGTCAATTCCCCTGGCAGGTCTCGGCGACACATAGTGTATCCGAGCCGCTAACTGGCAGGATTCAGGAGACCGTAGTCAGCCTGATCCGCAATCCTGGCACTCACGGTCCGGGCGTCCCCAAAACTCGTGAGGCAAATGTCAAGTGCACTGACGTAACTGAAAGTAAACTGGATGTCTGTAGACATCATCATATCCGAAGGCAACCTAAACCGAAGGCAATCTGGATGTCCGTAGACATCGTCTTATTTGACGGCCACCTGTTTCTATAACCGGGTACCCACAGTGGTTTAAGAAAATATTAACTGCTGAGAAAATATCAAATATAAATATCATAATATTTCTGAAAGATCTGATGAATAACTGAATCTTTATTCAATTTATAACTGTGCTGCCCTTTTTATCTGATAGAAAACTCAAACTCTGCTTTCTATAATTCATGGTGGTCTAAAATAATTATCTTGGATAAAATCTGACATCCTCTGTATTCTGATAAAATCTGAGCTAGATATTTCTGAATCATAAATCTCAAAGTCTGTTGTCCAAATAACTTTAGCAAATTCAGCTAAGCAATGTATAGAAGGAATCTTTAAATTCATAGGAATAAATCACACTGAATAAAACTGATTCAGAAAATCATTTAAAAAAAAGAAAGGTCCACTCACTGCTGGTCCGAGCTAGCTGGACCTCTTGAAGGTCCCTCCTGTGGTTCAGTTTGGCCTCTGATGCCTGTTTAACCATGAATATTCAATTACTAAACTGCTCAATAAAAACATTAAATTAAATACCCTGACCCCCGGCTCCTAGAAATACGTGCTCTCATTGTAAAGTCAACTCTATGTCCAGAATGGCCTTAAAAGACCGGAAACCTTACAATGCGATAAATTGTTAGACCGGCCGATCCGGAACCCCGTGGGGTCCACGATCTCCGATGGCCGATCTGGGATTCTCTAGAGGTTCCTCACTGTGTAAAACCCATGTCCTGCGAGTTTGGTCCGAAATGGACGGTCGGATTGGCCAAAATCGCGCTATCGCTTAAAACCCTAACCCTAGCCCCAGGGTTCGCGATTCCGGAGTATCCGGGACTCCGATTTGCAATCCGTCGAATCCTACGCTATCCTGAAACAATGTAGAACAACATATCCGAAATGGGGTGCGATCCAACGGCTAGACGACGCTGCAACCGGGAAACGCATATTATGGAAAATCCGTTCGGGGCTCAAACGGACTCCGAATTGAGATCCGCGAAATCCTGCGCGCTCGTGATGGCACGAGGGTCTCAAAACTGGCCAGAGCCGTGCCTCCACCCTGGCCCACGCGCCGCCACACGCGCGGACCGATCGGGTGTCCAAAGCGATCGGGTGTGCCGGAAAAAGCTTGGAACCGAGACTCCAAACTCCTACCCTAGGTAAAACACCCCATTTGGAGTCACTTTTGTTCTTGGATAACCCCCAAAAACTGGCCGGAAATGGCCGATTCCGGCGGCCGAAGTTCGGGCGATTTCAAATCAAAAATTGAGCAACCTAAGGGTGAAATCGATCTAAACCCAGCCAACCATCAGTTAGAGCACGAAAAATAGCTAGAAATAGATACCTCACACGACTGATTTGGTGGCCGGATGAGGGAGAAACTGAAGCTGGAAAATCGGCCAAAACTGCTGCGTTTTTCAGCGGCTCCAGACAGCAGCAGGGGCGGCGGACGGCCTGAGGTTGATGGCGGGAGCTGGCCGGTGCTTCTGGGTTCGTTCCGGAGGGTCGGGGTGGCTTGAGGCGGCGTTGGGGGTGGCTTGGAATGGGGCTGCCCGAATGGGTTTCTGAAACTATCGGGAGGGAGAGAGAGAGAGAGAGAGAGAGAGAGAGAGAGAGAGAGAGAGAGAGAGAGAGCTGACAGATTTTCTTTTTATTAATTCAACTTCGAAATATTTACGGTTCTGCCACTGAGACTCTTTTGACCATAACTCCTTCGTTACAACTCCGATTCGGGTCTACTCCGTGTCTACGAACTCGTTTCGCCGTGCTCTACGCAACGGCGTAAACGGAATTCCCAAATTTCTTCTCGGTCAAAAAGTCAATTTTTCCCCCTCTTAAAAGAGGTGAGGACAAAGTCGTCTTTTTGCTAGAATAAATTAATACTAATTTTAGAATATTTTATTTTGGGTTATTACAATCTACCCCCCTTATAAAAATTTCGTCCTCGAAATTTACCTCCCTGTCATTCAAAGGGGAGAAGAACTGTTCCTGTATTTGCTACTGGGGTTACTATGCTAAACACTTCCTATACCAAAATCTAAACTGCTTGTTTCCCACACATTCTATATTCTCATTGGGTCTGATAATGCTAGGATTTGACTTCCTTGTTTCCTTCAATTTCACTACCTCTTCTATAGGTGATAGAAATTGAAGAATACCCAACTGAAGATCCTTCTTCTAGTATTTGTATAACTTCCTGTCAATCCTGGGTCGCTTGAGGCTTTTACCAGTTAATCCAATAGGTTTCTGTAGTTTGTACAACACTTCCAGATACCAAGAAACTCTGTCTTCTATTCCATCTTTCCACTTGAGTGGTCTATATCATGCCTCATATTGAGTAGCAATTAGAAATATTTTAATTATAGAGACTAGTGGCAATGTGAGATTTGTAAGCTAAGGAAGTTCAGTTTAGCTGACAATTGTCATTTGAGGTATACACCGTCTCAAATGGTAACCCCAATCACTCCAAAACTATAGGATACAACACCCCAACAATTCCCCTAAAATTTGAATCATTCTCTTAAATTGAGCATCTGTCTGGGGTGAATTGTAGTATTAGACTGTAATTAATTTCTAAAAGCTTCCTTTAGCTGAGTTCAACTGGATCTTAACCGGGGTTTCTTGATCTAAATCATAGGGAGTTGTATTCCATAGCATTACAAGATCTTATCTGTGAAAATCCTTGCCAGTTTGTTTCAGATTATACTTGGTTCTCACCTGCGGAACATATGCAGACTTATTGAATCGATCCTTAATTTCCTACACTCCACCCTGCTTTCTCTATGTTCAAGGAGACTGAACACCCAATCCATTGTAAGTTACTGCTTCTTCCTTTCAGAAATCGAAAGTGATTATAAGAACATTATTGATTCTTGTTGCGGAGCTATTCCTTACTGATAATTCCTACTGTTCCTTTCATCATAAGAAGCTCCTTGTAAGATTTCTGTTTTAAACTTTTGCTTTTCATAACATCTAATTCAACCTTTTACTAAGATTCTGAACTTAACCTGCTCAATTATTATAGTACGAAAGGAACATATAACAGATAGATTTTTTCCACCTGCAAAGAAGGTGCAGGTTCTGTAGAATCTATAAATTACATTAGGTTCTGGAAGCCTCTGAAGGAAGAGGACGACGCCTCTTAAGCCTAGCCATAAGTCTCTCGTGGTCTCCCAAAATTCTTTCATTGGAGACCTGCAGCATGTTTAGCCTTCTCAGTGTATCATCGGAGTACGAACTCACCAGTTTCAACAAAGAGTTGTTCTCTCCTTTGAGTTTCTCAACTTCCTGTTGAGACTCATGAAGCCTTCTTTGAAGAGACGAATTTTCAGTTGTTAGCTGCTGAACCTCGTTTGCTCTAGCCCGCAAACGATTAGCCATGTTTGAAACAGAAACAGCACTCTGAATGCTAAAAGCCATTGAGTCATGCATGGCCTCTTCCTCAGACCTCCCTGTCATTAGCATTTCATCCATTGGAGTAATACAATTCTTAGCTACTATGACAGCAGTAGCATCATTCATCATCACCGAATCATTAACTGTGAGATGACGATTGTTGGATACAAAGGATGGACGCCAAACTGTAGCGTCACTAACTGTTGTGGGAACATCATTTAAATTGAAATAATTTGGGCAGGAAGAAGAGGAAGCCATTCTAAGAAGGTTTCTAAGAAAGTCTTGTAAACACTGAAGAAAGTTGAGCTGAAATGCTGTTGCTCAATCAAGTTTTACGAAGGCAATATCTATAGATGAAAATGTGGCAGCTTTTCGGATTCCAAAATCTTATCGAATCCCCACATTATTTTTCTCTTTCACAAGAGTCCAAAACTTCACGTGGCCTCTAATAATGCTGTCGGTACTTTCGGCATTTCAGCGGATTATCTTCGTCAAGCCGATCTTGCTTTACGGATTTCACGGAGCTACTTTGTCAAAAGTACCCCGAGAATCTCGCAATTTTCCTATGGTTAATTTGAAATTCACTGATTCTACCTCTTCATTGTACTTGTGTATAAATGTGTTACTAATGAAACTTCTTTGCAGAAGACATCCAATTTACTTCATACCAGTGATGCGATATCTACTTGTTTTTCTTATCAATAAGCACTCAATATGCCCGAGAAGCAAGACTATCTCTGATCATCCACTCAGGAAGCAAGACTATCACTGATCATGTTTCAGCAAGATCAGGGAATCGTGAAGGCGGCCTTATGCTCTAATCTCCTGAGGTCCTTCTAGACTAGGAGAATTGATGAGCTGGTTGTCTGCTCTCATCAGCTTCCTTCCCTGATTGCTTACCTTACCTTGCAATCAATATCACAATTTTTGTATCTTTTCTTTCTTTTTATAATTCTCTGTTCCTAAGGGATTTTATTTCTGTACTGTGATCTTATCTTGCTACCTTGTGTCCATGTATAACTTCATGATGACATCTCCTTTCCTTAAATAACACTAGAACACTTCACTGAGGAAAGCGCTAAGCTGAATGACCTTCTTCGTTATCATTTCCGGCAAATATTCCTTATTAGTCTTTAACTCATTCAACTTATTAGTATTCCTTTATACTTTACCGGAGAAAAAAGGCTCACTTCCTGGAGCGAGCTCAAACATAAACCCAATCTCCCAATAAAAAGTAAGTCTGTAACACTGTATCTGGTCAGAGTAATCCAACTCTAGGATGATCTCCAGTCAACCATGCCGGAGAGGAATTCAATCTGTATCTACAGTAAATAATGCTCATGCTTCCTACTGAGATATAATATACTGTCTACCTGCGGCTTAAAACTGTTGCCACATAACCTCATGGTTGACTGCTTCCTCAACTAGCCATACTGCTCTGGGCCCATCGCTAAACAGAACTCCCATAAACTGTGGTATTTTCGGTAACTTACCTTGCATACTTGTTTTGCTGCAGAAATGATCTTTTAATACTAAGGGAACAGCGGCAATCCCTTTTGAAAGGCTTAGACTATCCATCATCTTATTCTCCCATAATACTCCTCTAGTAGGGCCCGGAATAATGCCTTCCACACTTGGCACAATAGGGCAACTTCTCCTGTTAGAGACTGATAACAATTGTCTTCCAACACTCCTGGCTATACCAACCCCAGAACAATTGCCAATATGACTATCTTGACTGGTACTTTCACTGGAACTAAATCCAGATCGGTACTTTCCGTATCTGCGGCCATTCGGTGATCGGAGACTATAATCACCACTGTAGACACCCCTCTTAAATTCCTCCTGATTAGTATTACCTATATTCAAATACTGTGCACAGAGTGCACCTCATGGTCTACCCATTATCTGGCTGAGGCAGACATTATCACGGCACCAAAGTTAATTAACCACTAACTGATCACAATATCTTGGGGGGGGAAAGGCTTTTAACCTTATCGCAACTAGGTATTACCTCTTACTTTCAGATCTCTTTTAGTAGAAAACAGTGTATGGAACTCGGATCCAATTATTATTCTCTATTCTGCTGCAAAACCTCTTGTATCCTCACCTTCTGTAAACTTACAGATAAGACTAGCTATTAAATTCGGCTCTAAAATACTTGTTACGTATTAATCAAAGGATCCTGGTATCACTTCTTAACTAAATCCCACCAATACTTTACTCTTCTGTAGAGCAACTAAGACCTCCATGTCCGGCTCTATTCCTTCAATTTAATCCTCTTTTTAGTACTAGGTACCACAATTATCCCAATTTATAGCTCTCAATCCTTTTCACTGGATCCACCTATCTCACGGATGGATCTCTGGCTGACTAAACCCTGAGTTATCAACTCCCAAGGTCTACTGGACATTTGGATCTTCCTGCCTACTTGGTACAGTAGGTACGGCTCTTGACGAGCCTCTTAACAAAAAATTACTCTACCGGTTCAAATACCGGTGCAGTTTCTGTTCAACTTAGAAATCTCATTTCCTTACATCGAGATATCTGTCCAATTGTCTTACGGATACCACCACCATTAGGGCCCAACTCGAAAAGAGAACGAGGATGCACATAGTGCGAAGTCTACAGGAAGTAAAACCTATGCTCTGATACCAAATTGACAGGACCCGACCCAATGTCCGCTTTGGAATTCGAGCCAAGCCCTGTGCATGTCCGACACCTGGCAATTGTCGGGCACAATGACCTCTTTACCCTTCCTGGAGATAAATATGGTTAAAACTTTCTCTGGACTCCTGCTTTAATTTCGACAGAGACCCCCCTGTAATTTGACTAAACCCAAATTTTCCACCTGTCAAACAAACTGATAAATCCACACCAACTGCCAGAATAGGGTAACTAAATATTCACCAGTTCTGGTTATCTAATCCAACCAGATATCAGAGCAGTTACTAATTGTTTACAAGAATTTAAGTAGGTTACAAGAAATCCTACAGCTTGAAAATAGCGTGGGAGCTAGGAGATGGCCTGGTGGTGGATTCCTGCACACTCGACTGCCTGGGGGGCGCAAAACATTTCAAAGTGTGAGTGGACCAAAATAAAGTTCTAGAAAACAGTATATGAACATAATAACCCCCACTGTAAAATAATGATAATCATACGACTGAATATTTAAACTGCACTTGAATTATGATAAGTCCAAAGCATTTAGGTAAACATATATATACCGTTACTGCTCGATATTAAGAAACTCAAGTAAAATCACTGAAATCAATATTTGCATAATTGCACTGACATTCCTCTAAACTGAATATGTAAACTGCACTGAATTAGGGTAAATTCAAGCATTCACATAATATATACATCTATATATATCCAGATGTAGGATATGCTCAATACTAAGGAAATATTGAGTAAAATCACTGAAATCAATATTTGCATAAAAGCACTGAAATTTCTTTAAAACTACCATCTAGGTGTACCCCTGTAAAACTGTCAAATCCTCTGTAAATCCGTCAATTCCCCTGGCAGGTCTCGGCGACACATAGTGTATCCGAGCCGCTAACTGGCAGGATTCAGGAGACCGTAGTCAGCCTGATCCGCAATCCTGGCACTCACGGTCCGGGCGTCCCCAAAACTCGTGAGGCAAATGTCAAGTGCACTGACGTAACTGAAAGTAAACTGGATGTCTGTAGACATCATCATATCCGAAGGCAACCTAAACCGAAGGCAATCTGGATGTCCGTAGACATCGTCTTATTTGACAGCCACCTGTTTCTGTAACCGGGTACCCACAGTGGTTTAAGAAAATATTAACTGCTGAGAAAATATCAAATATAAATATCATAATATTTCTGAAAGATCTGATGAATAACTGAATCTTTATTCAATTTATAACTGTGCTGCCCTTTTTATCTGATAGAAAACTCAAACTCTGCTTTCTATAATTCATGGTGGTCTAAAATAATTATCTTGGATAAAATCTGACATCCTCTGTATTCTGATAAAATCTGAGCTAGATATTTCTGAATCATAAATCTCAAAGTCTGTTGTCCAAATAACTTTAGCAAATTCAGCTAAGCAATGTATAGAAGGAATCTTTAAATTCATAGGAATAAATCACACTGAATAAAAATGATTCAGAAAATCATTTAAAAAAAAGAAAGGTCCACTCACTGTTGGTCCGAGCTAGCTGGACCTCTTGAAGGTCCCTCCTGTGGTTCAGTTTGGCCTCTGATGCCTGTTTAACCATGAATATTCAATTACTAAACTGCTCAATAAAAACATTAAATTAAATACCCTGACCCCCGGCTCCTAGAAATACGTGCTCTCATTGTAAAGTCAACTCTATGTCCAGAATGGCCTTAAAAGACCGGAAACCTTACAATGCGATAAATTGTTAGACCGGCCGATCCGGAACCTCGTGGGGTCCACGATCTCCGATGGCCGATCTGGGATTCTCTAGAGGTTCCTCACTGTGTAAAACCCATGTCCTGCGAGTTTGGTCCGAAATGGACGGTCGGATTGGCCAAAATCGCGCTATCGCTTAAAACCCTAACCCTAGCCCCAGGGTTCGCGATTCCGGAGTATCCGGGACTCCGATTTGCAATCCGTCGAATCCTACGCTATCCTGAAACAATGTAGAACAACATATCCGAAATGGGGTGCGATCCAACGGCTAGACGACGCTGCAACCGGGAATCGCATATTATGGAAAATCCGTTCGGGGCTCAAACGGACTCCGAATTGAGATCCGCAAAATCCTGCGCGCTCGTGATGGCACGAGGGTCTCAAAACTGGCCAGAGCCGTGCCTCCACCCTGGCCCACGCGCCGCCACACGCGGGACCGATCGGGTGTCCAAAGCGATCGGATGTGCCGGAAAAATCTTGGAACCGAGACTCCAAACTCCTACCCTAGGTAAAACACCCCATTTGGAGTCACTTTTGTTCTTGGAAAACCCCCAAAAACTGGCCGGAAATGGCCGATTCCGGCGGCCGAAGTTCGGGCGATTTCAAATCAAAAATTGAGCAACCTAGGGGTGAAATCGATCTAAACCCAGCCAACCATCAGTTAGAGCACGAAAAATAGCTAGAAATCGATACCTCACACGACTGATTTGGTGGCCGGATGAGGGAGAAACTGAAGCTGGAAAATCGGCCAAAACTGCTGCGTTTTTCAGCGGCTCCAGACAGCAGCAGGGGCGGCGGACGGCCTGAGGTTGATGGCGGGAGCTGGCCGGTGTTTCTGGGTCCGTTCCGGAGGGTCGGGGTGGCTTGAGGCGGCGTTGGGGGTGGCTTGGAATGGGGCTGCCCAAATGGGTTTCTGAAACTATCGGGAGGGAGAGAGAGAGAGAGAGAGAGAGAGAGAGAGAGAGAGAGCTGACAGATTTTCTTTTTATTAATTCAACTTCGAAATATTTACGGTTCTGCCACTGAGACTCTTTTGACCATAACTCCTTCGTTACAACTCCGATTCGGGTCTACTCCGTGTCTACGAACTCGTTTCGCCGTGCTCTACGCAACGGCGTAAACGGAATTCCCAAATTCCTTCTCGGTCAAAAAGTCAAATTTTCCCCCTCTTAAAAGAGGTGAGGACAAAGTCGTCTTTTTGCTAGAATAAATTAATACTAATTTTAGAATATTTTGTTTTGGGTTATTACATTGGGGGGCTAAATTTTTAGCCATGGACTACATTTAGCCCTATAGCTAGAGATGGCCTTAGAATGCCAATTCTGGGCAACTAAAAGACAATACCAAATCTAGTCAACCAAAAGACAATGCCACTTCTAGGCAACATTGGAATCCCAAATTAACTTCAAAGTACAAGTTCAAACAGTCTTCAAAATACATGCCAATTTTATTCCTTCTATTCCCAACTGTCTCAGTATCTCCAAACTTGATATTTGTCTAACATTTTCTTCCTTTCCAAAAAAGCCTTCCTCTTTGCTGGTGACTTAAACCTCTTTCTGTGAAGGTCAACTGGTGGTTTAGTTGTCTGAGACTATAAAGCTTGCTGAGACTGAGAAGCTTGCTGAAAATGAGACATAGGGTGAGGCATAGGCTGAGACAGTAAGACATAGTATTCTTTTGGGAGTTTTTTTATGATCTGAAACAAGCATTGACATAGGCCATAGGTGGGAAATACCTGACTACCAAATTGTCCTTCCTTTGCCTTGAGACATCTCCTCATATTATGTCCAGCTTGGTTGCATATTGAACACTTAATTTCCATATTATACATTGGTAGTTTTGTTGCATTAGGATTATAGGTTAGGAGTGGTTCAGCTGCTGACTTAATCCTCTTCTTCCTAGGCTTCCTTGGCTGATTGTGGTACTTAGATGGCAGCAAAGGTGCCAAGTTACACTTAGGCCACATATCTTGGCTTGCCATGGGATGCACCATTTTTGCATATGCTCTAACAAATGCCTCCTTAACAAGCATTCACATAAGCAAGGTGATCTCCATTCAATTGCCCAATTTGCAGCACAAGCATGCTTACAAAGGATCCCAGTGATATCCCATTGTCTGCATGAACAAGTGCTTCTTAAATCAACCACCATTTGAGTTCCACCAAAGTTTTTGACTTCATATGTTTGTTCCCCAATAAGCTTTGGAATGCACTAGGCTATCTTACACTTCTCAACTATACTGAAAATCTATGGTCCTACATCATGGTGCCATTTCTCAAAAGCTGCTTTTCTACTTGCCATTAATAACATGATATAGTACCTTAACTAATTTTATTGAATTTTTAAATAATTGAAACAATTTTAAAAATAATTTTGGAAATTTTAAAAAAATTAAGTTAGCAAAATAATTCATTGCTATTTATTAAGTAATTTATAAAACTAATTAAATTACTCATTCAAGAAATTGGCTTGTCTCTTGCATCAACGATTGCACTTACCCATGCACGTAGAAAATATAAAAGAACTATGTACTACATGCGTTTTGTGGGGTAAAACTCATTATGTCATCATGATTAGGTGTAGTCTTATGTTATCAATGAATTTCACTTCGTACTATCAAGTTTAATAGCTATGTGCGTAAGGTAAATTTAGCCTAACCCAATTTGAAATCCTAGGTCTGTCCCTGATCATGCTCTCTTTATTTTTGTATGGATCATTAAAAAAAATTGTAAAATAGTGGAATTGTTTTCTAATGTTGTGTTTGTTGTGTGACACCCTGACCCAATTTTAACCATTTATTTACTATATTTAATTGTGAAATTACAAATTTGCCCTTGGAGTAAGGTCACAATGGTCACTTTTCGATCCATAAGGATTTTTGGGATTTGAGGGGCACCATTGCGTAGAGCTCGTTGATAAGAAGTTACGATCAACGGAAATGCAGTGGCACAACCGTAAATATTTCAAAGTTAGATTTTAAAACCCCAGTAGCTTCTTTCTCTCCCCCGACTCTCTCTCCTCCCTCTCTCTCTATCTAGCATGACACTGTCAGTTTCTACTGCTATTCCAGCGCCATCTGGCCATCAAATTCAACGCCATAACTTGTGAAACGCTCCTCTCCACCTCCTTTACACAACTCACTAAATTTCCAGACCCGATTTCGAGCCATGAAGCGACTAGAACGAGGGGAAGAATCCCGATTTTTTCGTCGCCATTTTCAGCGATTCCGGCAACGGTATCCGACGAGTGATGTATGCTTCTTCATCCATTTTTCGTGTTCTAGCTGTTTTGATAGTTGGTTTGGATTGATTTGGAGCCATGAGTGTTTGATTAGAAACCTAGATTTTGTCCAACTTTGGAAGGGTTTTCCGGCCAAATTGGAGGTCGGCCTAGTTATAAAAGTTGCTCGCCTAGTTGCCCTGATCACGTAGGTATAGATATTGTTGGGTGATTTGAGAAATTTCCGTCGCTAGAAATTTTTCAAGCTACCTAAGCGCTGGCGGTGCGTGTGGCGGTGAGTGGGCCCTGTGGTGGTGGCCCATTTTGTTTTAAAACGTTCCCCATGTCAAACGCGCTCTGACTCAATCGAATGCAACTAGGATGTCCGTGGACATCATTATGACCGAAGGTAACAATTTATCCGAAGGCAACATTTTGGGTACCTATGGTGGTTTAAAAACTTTTCCTGGAAAATTATAATACTATTTCTCATTAAATCCTTAAATCCTGTTATCATCTCCTTTTCTTTCCAAGCCATTCACATTTAAACATAAACATAATTTAATAAAAATATTTGAATTCAAACTAATTGCTTGGAAAGCAAAACCATAAATAATTCATTCAAGAGAAATAGTAAAATTTTAATTGCATAAAATTCATTTATAAAACAAAAGTCCACTCACTGAGAGTCTGAGCTAGCCTGACCATTCGAGGGCCCTTCCTGTGGGTTCAACAAAGCCCGAGTACCTATTTAAGCGATTAAAAATATTTAATTAATAAAATAGCTCAACCCCAAATATTTAATCAAAACGCTGACCCTCGGCCTCAAAAGTGCGTGTACATAACTTAAGAAGGTTCCTAGGCCCATTTTCAACATTTCTGACAGGTGGAATGGTCTGAAAAGACTCCAGATTGAATACGCGGTTAAATTTCCATATTGGTCATTCCAGTCCCCGTGGAGTACATGACCTCTGATTACCAATTCGAGAGTTCCTATAGTTTCAACACACTTTACTAAACATGCCCTGAAAGTTTGGTCCGAATCGAACGGTCAGATCGCTCGTGATCGCACGATCGGACAGTTACCGTTTACTTAAACTTTGAATGATTGAATCGGAGTATCCACGACTCCGATTCTCAATCTGCGAATTTTCTACATGATCCTAGAAGTTCCTAGATCAACATATTTGAAAATGAAGTCGATCCAAAGGTTGGAACATATCGAACCTGGATAACTCCTAATATGCGATATCCGATCAACAGTCAAACGGTAACCAAATTGAAATCTGAGCATACCATCATGCTTAGGATGACGTGGGGATCATTTTAGAATCAAAACCCAACCTTGACACCCCGCAGACGCGCCGCAACCGCCGACGGCTGTAGAGAAATTTTCTGGTGGTAGGAAAACTCCAAACCATCGGCCAATATTCATACCTACAGATCAAGCACATCAAGGGGAGTAACTTTATACCTTTGCTCCAAGACAATTCCTCCGTTAAAGGCGTCGAACGAACAATTTTGTGTTTGAAAAACCTAGAAAGTTTTGGGTTTGGATTTAACAATTTCTACTTGAAATTGGTTCGGGTCTTTGAAGGAAATCACATAAGGAAGGTAGGAGAGTGTTTTGGAAGTGATTTGGTGGCGGGTGGTGGCCAGAGTTGGCCGAAAAAAGCGTCGGTGGCCACTGTTTGAAACAGCCCATTTTTGGGCTCACATTGGCTCGAATTATGGGTTTAATTCCTTGGGTTTGGGGGCTGAAAATTGGTATGGATATGAAGAGGAGAGAGAGACGAAGAGAATGGGATCAATTTCGTGGCTGAAAATGCTGTCGGAAGCCACAGAGGTCGTGGCTATTTATGAACAGAGGAGAGAGAAAGAGGGTTCTGCGTGAGAGAGGTTTCTGGTTTTTAAAAACTGACTTCGCAAAACTTACGATTGTGCCACTGGACTTCCTTTGATCGTAACTTCTTCAATATAACTCCAATTTGAGCCCAGTATGTGTCTACGGACTCATCTCGACATGCTCTACGCAATGGTATAACTAGAATCCCATATTCCTTCCCGAACAAAAAATCAACTTTTAAACCATTAAAATATTCAAGGGATAAAATAGTCTTTTATTTGAATAAATTAATAATTAAATATTAATTTAGGATCAGGTTATTACAATCTACCCCTTTTATAATTATTATCATAAGCAAGCGACATCCCGATGCTTGATTGATAACTATTATTATATAGTTCAATTTGGGAACCCACTAAATTGAAATTAATTTTGTTTGGAGTTTTCTGTTTGTTTTCCCCAAGATTGGTCGGTTGCTCCAAATTGGTAATTGTGTTTGTGTTTTCTGTTCTTCTCATAAGATGCACTAAACCAAACTGCTTTATGTGCTTGATAATTCATAATACATATCTATTTATGTCGTTTTGTTTTGCTCCTTAATAACATAAATTTGAACTCTTAAATCTTCTAAATCTCTACAATTAGTTCGATTGTTTCATGTCTATCCAGTCTCTCAAGCTGTGTTTATTGGAATATTTTGCCATCCTCTATGAAACGAGATGATAAGAAATGGTGTCAAGATGATTACATGATATAAGAGCTTCAATTGCCGCTCATTCTATTACTAGTGAAAATAGAACAGCAAGACAGAAAAATGGACTAGAATGTTTTGGGTTATAGGAATGAATAATAGTCATTCAATTTTCTCTCTATAGTCATAGCTTCTAATTATTGTCTTGCTTGAGAGGTTGATACCACCTTTTTTTTTCTTCTTATTTTTGATGATTGTATAGAAATGGATATCTACATGTATTCATGACATGTGCATATGTAGTTATTTATGTACAAAATTTATGAAGATAGAAGTTTGTGACATACAAATTAGCACGTAGCATGAGAATAAAACATGTGTGAACTTAGACCCAAATGGATGTAAATAATTATGCAGATGGGCTACTTGAACTCGAACCCATTTTTTGGGACATGGCTGGCCTAGCCCAGTAATATGGAAGGCTTAGCTCAGGCCCGTTGTTTAACTATTGGGTTAGCTCGGGCCCTATGGACAGGCTTAGCGAGGCATTGATTTGTAGCGTCATTCTATGATAAGGGTGTCATATATGGACCATAGATGTGGACCTTCATATTAGCCACATGATTAATCTGAATAGTAACTTCACTTAAGTTTATTGAAATGATCATGTGTGACAAATACGAAGGTCCACATGAGGGGTCCATATATGGCACCCTTACTATAAAATTTTGCTTCATTTGTAACCCCTTGGGTAGCCTCACCTATATTTATTAATTCTTTTTATGAATTCTTTTGTTAAAAACACAAAAAGTAAATAAAAAGACATGTGATGCACACATATTAACTTTGAGTACGACTTGTGCGCACACATATTAATGTTAAGAACCACAAATGAAAAAAATAAAAACATAAGCTTGTTTGGTATTCAACTTGAATTCAACTTTTTAAACTCAAAAATAGACTTTGAATCCAAAACAAAGAAAACATGTTTGGTAGTCATATTTTTAGAAACTCAAACTCAAGAACAACTAAATAACACCATATTATTAAGAACAAAAAATATCTGTTTTTTCAATTTTTTTTCTAACGACTCACAAGTTCTCAAATTTTTAAGATTTGAAAACAGTTTTCAAGTTGCATACCAAACAAGTTTTTGAATCTTAAAAATAGATTTAAGAACTTCTTGTTTTTAAGAAAAATCAAAGTTTTTGAATTCTCTATTTCAATAGGATAGTAAACGCCCCCTAAAAAACGAAACCTATAGTTTTGTGAATCTCATGACTTTTTTTTTTTTTGGGTTTTGTTTGGCTTTTTATTATTATTTATATTTATATTTTTAAAATTATTTATATGGTGACTGGTCAGAGCTGAGACTAAAGGACTAGCAAGCACAGAGAAGAAGAGAAGAATGGTCATTGTAGAGCAACCATGAAGAACAACAGCAGCCAAAGCTACAACAGTGAAGAAAACAACTCCAAGAAAGAAAGTGCTTTCTCAACCCTGGATTCAAGATTCAACCAAACCCTCCGAAATGTTCAAGGGTACCAATCCCTGTTCCCAACAGTTTCTCTTTTTTATTTTCATTTTAAATTTATAGTTTGTTTTCTCCTAATTTATGATTTTCCTCAGATTTGAAAACCCATTGAGCAAAAGCTTCTATCTTATACATAACTATTAGACTTTCATAATTCGACTGTTTATCTCACACTCGTAAAATATAGCTTATTTCTCTCCAATTCTACAAGGTGATTGAGAAAATGACTACGGGTTTTGGTGATTTCGATTTATTATGTAAATCAGTAGAAAAAATTCTGTGATTTGTGAGATTACTGTGCTTAAATTGAATTATTCATTAATACTCTGTTCTGTTTGGTTGATGAGAAAATGGGGACAACAGATGCAATCAGACTATATTAATTTAATTGGTAATTCGCAGTTTGATCCTGCTTATTGTGCTTAGTTTTCTTGTTTACCCATTGTATAGGCGTAACCTTAAATTGATGTCATGTAGCTGAAAATTGGTGACAGTAAATTCGATTATTTCTGGGTTTATTTTCCTGACTAAGAAGTACGTACTTGGGTGTCTCAGATTTACTCATTTGTGCCATTTATTATATTTAGTTTTAGAACTATGGTTCAGTTCTTCAGTAATTTTTGCATTTATTTTGTCCCAGTCCTGCACTTTCCATGAGCTCTGGATTTAGATTTTAGGTACATTTGGTATAATGTTCTGTCTGATATCTGCAGTATCAGTGGTTATAGAAGTTCGCATGAATCCTTAATGTGTGTCAAAATTTCTCATAAAACTTTTGGTTATTATTAGTTTGTGTCACAAAGTGAAGCAACCCAGAGCTCTTTTGATAGCATATCAGGAAGTCTTGTGGTTCTGTTGTGTGCTTCAGTTACTAAATGTCCTTCTGGACAAAACAAATGTGATGTATTGTCCTAAAATTTGCTAAATATCTAATTTTTTATGTCTGTCTTGGTTTATTTGTCATGCTTTCTAGGTTGCTCAAAGGGCGTAGTATTCCTGGTAAAGTGTTACTGAGTAGATCAGACCCACTAGATCAGTCAAACATACAAGAGCACTCTCCAAATTATGAAAGGAGCTTCTCATACAATGATGCTGAAACAAGTGATCGCATGTCCAAGGACCTAGAGGTTTATTTTGATATATCTTTTCTGTAATAAATTTCCATATCATAGTATTTGCTATAAAGTATTAACTGAGAATGTAACAGCTTGGTTTTTACTTCTAACACAGGAAGAAGTGCAGAACCCGAACAAGCCAAGCAATAATGCAAATTCAAATGGCCTAAATTCATCAACCTCAAATATTGAGAATACTTCCAAAGAAGCACAAAAATCCACCATGGGTGCTAGAGCTACTGATTCTGCAAGAATTATAAAGTTCACAAAGGTCCTTTCAGGGACAACAGTCATACTGGGTATAATGACTAAGTCATTACTCTTTCCCCTTTCTTTTCTCCCTTCAATTTGATGAAATTATAGTTATACCAGCAGGGTCGTGCTTGTAACTGTTAGAATATGTTCTGGGTCTTGTTTCTTGCTTAGGAGCTTTACATTTTTGTATAACCCAATCTTCATGATCACTGGCCAACCTCATCATGTGATCTAAATTTGCACACTTGTTATTGTTACTCTTTTGATATATCTATTACCTCCACAAATTTTGTTTGTTGCTAACCAAGCTCTGTATCTTTTATTTCCTTTTCCTTTTTCTTTTCAAAAATTTAATTTTCTATGGTTTGTGTAGAGAAGTTGCGTGAGTTGGCTTGGAGTGGCATACCACCATATATGCGACCTGATGTATGGAGACTTCTTTTGGTAAGCTTGATGCTTTGATACTTTTAAGATTAACATTGAAAGTTTTAGAATTTTAGTCATTGGATAGTATTCAACCAAAGAATTTAGCTGTCATGTTATTTCCTATTGGACTGCTAGAAGGATTTCAAGTAGGGTGGGCATTACATGAAAATTATCCACTTTGTATGGCTTGCATATAGTATAATAGGCTCGCAAAGGCATGTCCTTGTAAAGCTCCACAAAAGTGAAGAATCCCAAAAAAGCCATTGGTTTTGTGCAAACCTTGTGAGAGGGAGCATTATGGACATAGAAGGTGCAAGGTTCTCCTTATGGTCCACTAGGTTTAGTTTACTTTGTATTGCCTTCTGTAGTTCTGTGGTTTTGTTTATTGCAACCATCCATGCCTGCAGCTAGGTCAGAGTTGTCAAGTGCACCCTGGGTGTCCATTGTTCCGCCCATGCTTTGAACTTGAGGTTTTATGCATCTGTTTTTTTTCTTCACTTTTTCTAGAAACCTTTTATTTATTTATTTTTTCCGTTTATTAATATATTTTTTTGTTTTATTCTTTTTGGTAATTGAAATGGAAGTTCTAGAGAACTTGTTCAAGATAGTATCATTTCCTATAAAAGGAGTTTATTTTTATCAGCCATTTTAATGACCTGGGATTTTTTTTCATCTGGTAAACATTGTTGCTTGTTTGAAATTAAACATGAACTGACAACAGGGATATGCACCACCTAATTCAGATAGAAGGGGGGGAGTTCTGAAAAGGAAGCGCCTTGAGTATCTTGACTGTGTTTCCCAGTATTATGACATTCCAGATACTGAGCGTTCAGATGATGAGATAAACATGCTTCGCCAGGTGTTTTAAATTTTACCCACACTGCCTACCTGCTTAGTGTAATTCGTGCTTCGTGGCTTTGACAATTGCTTCTTTATCCTTATTAGATTGCTGTCGATTGCCCTAGAACTGTGCCAGATGTATCTTTTTTTCAGCAAGCTCAAGTCCAGAAATCCTTGGAACGCATCCTTTACACATGGTTAAAATACTATACATGTCCTTGTTTATTCCGTATGTGTTCATGTCAGGAAGAGAGAAATATTGCATTAATGTGGAATTTTTTTTTTTTGTTAACCTAACAGGACTTGCCAACAACAACCCCTGCCCCCCCAAAATAAAATAAAATGTCTTGATAGTTCTCCAACAGATTTACCAGTTTTGATATGTTTGACCTTTGTCTTTTATGTTTTTGTCCAATTGTCCTAGTGGTTGTGTTCATCCAAAGGCCTTTGGTTCATTAAACACTTGGGTAATTATGTTGCAATGTATTCTCTACACTATATTTTTGCGGCTTGATTGTATTGACACTGTACGTTTAGAGAGCTGGGAAACATGGGGCCTGATTCTCAACATGTCAGTTAACTGAACATATATGTACATACATCTGCACTACTATCGAATATTATGATCAGGACATTTTAAGGTTCTAGTTTTATTCCATCAGTTTTGGATGGTAAGTGTTTTCCTTAGATGTGGACCATAAGTTGACAGAGTGAGTCATAATGTTTACTTATCAAAGTGACAAGATTATGCCAATACTTATTATGCTAGAATGACTAGTTGGTTGAGCAGAAATCGGGTTCCAGTAATTTAGCTTTTAAAAATTTGATTGAGATATGGAGCATGGTTTCAAGATGCCACTATTTTGAGTTATTTTTTCTCAATTTATGTAGTTCTTATGATTATTAGGATGTTTTTTCAAGTTGCTTTTCCTAATGTCTTTCAGGGCCATTAGACATCCTGCGAGTGGATATGTTCAGGGAATAAATGACCTTGTTACTCCCTTTCTAGTCGTTTTCTTATCAGAATACTTAGAAGGGAGTGTGGATAGTTGGTCAATCTCTGATCTGTCTCCTGATAAAATATCTATCATAGAGGCTGATTGCTATTGGTGCCTATCAAAATTACTTGATGGTATGCAAGACCATTACACATTTGCCCAGCCAGGAATCCAGAGGCTTGTGTTTAAGCTAAAGGAAGTGGTCAGGCGGATTGATGGTAACCCCCATTTCTCTGTTTTTAGTTTCTCTTTCTTGCACCTTTTTTTCTACATGAACTGATACTTAAATTTTGTATGGACTTACAAGATGCATTTTCATTAATTTTGCTGAATATTTCTCTAAATTATTTGTAGAATTAAATATTTTCCTCTGTCATAGTTTTCAATATGGAAGTCTCATTGCTTTTCTTTATGCATATTAGGACTTACGAATAACCAGTGGCGAATGAGGGAGCCAAGGCAAAAGGCTCCAATTCCTGTAGGGTAGTTGAGAAAGAGTTGGTTGTGTTGCTGGGGCGTAGGTTATGTTGTCAATAGAGAGTAATTAAAGGGTGGTAGAGTGGTCTAGAGATGGGTATGGCAGGCATGACTTCACATATGTAGGATTCTGGCTAAAGAGTGGAGCATTCTGAACATATAGGAATTCATGAAAGGAAATTCAGTACTTGTGTTAAATCCGCAAACATTATACTAAAATGTATGCTTCTATATTATTATTTATTTTGAAAACTGTACCTATTTTATAGCGGATAAACAATAGAATTACGGAATAGTGACCATAACAAACTTCACGGAAACAACAAAACAAAGTTACAAGAACTATGTATTGTTAAAACAGACCCAACCAAAACATGAACATCTGATGCTTGCCAATTTAACCAAAGATAAGCCCCTAATTTCTGTGGAAACAGATGCCAAAAGAGAGCTAATATAGAACTCTCCTTTGGGCCTATATGCCAGCGAAAGGGCTAGAACTTCAAAAATCATTTTGCTTCTCTGCAGCCAAAATACCCAGAACACAGTGAGGACCATGCAACCCTACATAACTTTGGCTTTCTTCAACCTTTCTGCCACTTTATCCTTCTTGCAAAGAAGAGAAAGAATGTATCTTGGAATAACCCAGCTTACTCATTTCCCTAAACAGTTTCAGTGAAAGACACAAAGCCCACAGGATACTTTAAGAAAATTGATCCACAGTCCTTTAAACACATTATTCACCATTGAGGGTAGAGGCATGCATCAGGCTAAATTTGGGGTTGGCTATTATATGTTATAAAGATTTTGAGGTAATTTCTTTGCATTTACTGTTTTTCCAATTCTCCACCTGATGCAATAAAATTTTGGTACACATTTTTATTGTAGCAAGGAGGATTCTTTAATCGGTAAATGTGAATTCTTGAAAGTATATTTCTAGGGATGTTTCTTATTTAGAAGAGAAACCTGTCGAAGTTTTACAATTATCCTTCATGTGTATACTTACGATTTATTCTTACTGTACTAGAACCGGTATCTACACACATGGAGGAGCAAGGGCTAGAATTTCTTCAATTTGCTTTCCGCTGGTTCAACTGTCTTTTAATACGTGAGGTGTGATCCTAAAGATCTTTTCTGCATACATTTCTGTAGATTTCCCTGTTTTAACGATATTCATATATTATGGACAATGTCACCCTAAGGTTATTGGGTAGCTAAGAATGTTTCTAAGTGAAATTTGGTCACAACGTTGTGGTTTTGTCATTTATTGCAAAGCTAATGGCAATTTTTTCTTTATCCTGCTCAGATTCCTTTCCATCTTATTACTCGCCTATGGGATACTTATCTTGCTGAAGGAGATGCATTGCCAGACTTCCTTGTGTATATATTTGCCAGTTTTCTTTTAACGGTAAGATAGAAATTCTTGCCTTTGAAAGGATATAATTTCCTTGGTTACATGTTTGGATGTATTAGCTGTGGTAAGAATATGCATCTGTTGATTTATTTGTGCATTAACAATGTGTTTTCTTTGCCTTCGGTAAACTATGGGGGGTCTAAGCTAATTAATATGTTTGACATACCTTTCTCAGCTTTGGTTATGGAAGAAATCTATTATAATGCTTTGACACCTTATAGATTGTTTTAAAGATTTTTCTGAATAACATTCATGGCATCCAACTTATTCAAAACTGAAGAAATATACTGTGCACTACTTTCCATTAACAGAAATAGTGGGTGCATTCTTGTTTATCATTGAAGTGACCATTTTGGTGCTCTTCTTTCTTTTTCTTTTTCCTTTTTCAAGTTTCTTTCATGTCTTAGAATCTGGGAATGGTTATGTGTGGAACAAAAACGTCAGGCCCCACAAACTACCAATTTCCTGCAATACCATGCATGATGTTTTTAATGTTGACTGGGAGGCTCAGGGAAAGGTCGCCTTTTATTGGCTTTTCTGCTAATTTTCCTGGCCCATGTTTGCCTTCTCTCCAGATTGTTTCTGCACGTATATACTATGCTTATTCGGTGGGTGCAACAACTTATTTATTTCTTTACTACGTTTGTTGTGCTTGGGTTAATTTGACTGCAGAGAATCTGAATGGCTGTATTCTCTGGCTCTGTGTATTATGCATGAGGAATGACTGCCTTTCTGTTATTGCGTGGTCAGCTGAAATTGCTTGTTTTTTCTTTTTGGTTGAAGTGGATGTCAATAACTTAAAAAGCACTATTATTTGATTCAGTGGTCGGATAAGCTTCAGAAGCTTGATTTCCAAGAGTTGGTTATGTTTCTTCAACACCTTCCAACTAATAACTGGACTCACCAAGAGCTAGAGATGGTGCTTTCAAGAGCTTTCATGTGGCACAGTATGTTCAATAGCTCTCCTAGCCATTTAGCCAACTAAAAGGAATTTGTAATATCTATTAGCGGCTTTGTAATTTGTTTGTTTGCTTGTTTTTTTCTTCTTCATTTTGTTGTCCCTTTTTCTGATCTTAATTTGGTTTTATTACAATGGTTTCTGTTATGGTGGAGGGCCTTGCCCATATAGTATCAGGTGTCTGTAATATTTGCATTTTCAAGCATTTCGTTGTAGAATTTGGCTTTGATCAGTGGAGGAAAAAGAAAAATGATGTATTATTATGTACTCTTCTTTCTTTGAATGGAGCTGATGGAATTTGTGACCCAATGCTTTCTATAAATGTTAATAAACTGCCTGCAAATCCTGATACAATCCCTTGTGCACCCTGCACACTGGTGGCTGGGTTTGCTTTTTTCTCCGCATAGACCTGTGAGACTCAAAATCTAAAGGGCTTAAGAGCACTCCCTTCGTAATTCCTTCTTGAAATTTTAAAAATACAATTACAGATCCATTAAAAAGAAAGAGAGGGAGAAGAAGAAAAAGGAATACAAAAAATAATAAAATAAAAACCTCCTCTTGCCTATAACCTCAGATTCCATATAACAAACAAAACTTAATTTGCTGATTACCAGTTATGTTCAGTCAATTTGTCACTGAATGGGAGGGAGAGGAAGGTGAGGAAAGGCATGCAATATTGCCATATATGATACATCCAAATTGTCTTCGTTTGCTCTACTTGGATGACAAGCATGCAATATTTTCATAATCCGAATTTATTGCACAACCATATGTAGTGAACAAGATATATAATCACAAAATTGTTCTGCTAGGAGGTTGTACTCTATAGATCTTAAATCAATTTTCCCTAATACGAACGCAATAGCCCGAAAAAGGCTTCTGAACATGCTGCCTTATGATAAATTACAAAAAACAATTTGTTAAACCATTTTCTCTAGTTCCTCACATGAGCATTACTAAGGTCAGTGGTCCACAATGCATCAACGACTAGGAATTCGTCCACACGCAGGCGAGCAAGCGACTGACCTACCATCTTTCTGTACTGGTAATACCACTGTCAACAGACCCGATATTTGCAGTCCCAAGAGCGGGAAATTATCAAACAAGATTGAACGATCTCGTCCTCTGCAGTAATAAATTAATAATAAATGGAGCAGTCAGATACTTAAAATGTAAAATTCTAAATAGATGGATGAACTAAATTTCATAGGAAATGCATTTAAAGTGTCATATGCTCCTTAAATATTTCCACATTTTTCATACTAAAATGAACAATATGTAAGAAGCACAAATTTATCCAGTTAAAGCTAGATTCTACTGGGACTCTATTTGAAGAATTTTTCCAATGGTCATGGATTTACACACTGATCAGAAGTACGTCTCCTATAAAGAGAAAACATAAAACTACTTGTATCATTGATAGATACGTTTCTAATGATAGGCAGCCAAATATAAGATTAACAACTTCCAATGAAGTTTAAAATTGCTCACATTCCACTTTGAAAAATGCTAAGAGATGGCCTTACCCTACTTTTAACCAACATGACATCCACAACAACTAGTTTCCCTAACATAGATCACATGAGTGAGGAAATCAAGTACCCTTTGTTTATTTTATCTCCTTTTATAACATGCTTGTACTAGGATTTCTTTAGAACCAAGGAATCAAAATTCTTTGCAAGGAACTAGAGTGACTTTATACATTGGATACATTGATACTAGAAGCCAGGAATATAATGTTATTGCAGTATATAGCCTACTTCATCTGTGATGTACTCAGCCTCTGTGCGTCCCAAGATTTACAATTGAAATGGTAATAGAAAGTGATTAAAAAACAACATTTACTGCAGAACACTAAATATGAACTTGATTGGCCTCTGGCCTGCATTTCCAGATGATGAAGGCATGAAATTTTATTACTTAAGATGGAGATTACAAGAAAATAACTATCACAAATTCACTGCAGACACCCTTAACAACAGACGATTCTATCTCATTAACCCCAAAACAACATATTCATATATTATGGACAAGGTCAGAACATAACTATTTGAACACTTACATGTTTTCTTTCAACTTCTTCAAAGAATTTCTCAGGAGAATCTACATATTCAGCACAATATTTCTTTATGTGAGCCGCCAATTCTTCTTCTCCAACCTTCTCAAGGTTTCTAATCAATATTGTAAACGTTAATTTATCTGGCGCACAACCTGATGCCTTCATCAACTCATATGTTTCCATTGCCTTTTCGGTCATACCCACTTGTATATAAGCTCCAATCATCTCAGTAAAAGCCCTAGTGTCATACTCTAATCCTTCTTCCTTTAATCCAGAGAAAAGCTCTTCAGCCATTTCAATCAGTTTGTTCTTTCCCAACAATAGGATCATGCTACAGTATAATGATAGATCTGGCTTATACCATACTTCCTCCCGCACAAATTTGAAGACCTAAAGCCTGATTCCAGTTCAGATAACATATAACATCTCAAGTTGAAAATAACAATATTCAACCATTATCATAGAAAACATTATAATAAAGTAGTTGACAACTTAGAGCTTGCTTTGTGACCATTTTGTTTTTAGTTTGCATTTTTTGTTAGAGATGGAGGGAAAATATATAGGAGAACGGAGAGATGAAGAAGGATGGTGGGAGGATGTGAAAGAAATGCTTGTGAAATGGTGCGTAAGATGAAAACTGAAAACTAAAAAATGAAAAAAATATATATAAATTTAAGTTGTTTTCATTTTCGAGTTTTTGTTTCCTACATTCTCCTTTATTTTCTCAATCCTCTCTCGCACCACCCCCTTCATGTCTCATTGCTTCATACAGTTCCCCTCTATCTCTAGCCAAAAAATGGAAACTAAAAACGAAATGATCACAAAACGAACCCTTAGTTTTACAGTTTTCATAACTGGAGTCAGAAATTCTGAAACTTACAAACTAGCCGTTACAGGATTGTTAATTGTATAGAACTACAATTTAATTACATCATGCACTTTTCAAACTAACTAAACATTCCAACCTGGTTGAATGAGCAGCCAGAATTGGCAGCAAAGGGCTTGTTTCTTATTCATGCCTCAAAAAAAACTATGTGACTGTTATAAGTTACATTAAGAAAATCTGAAGCTGTGAAAGTGGCAAAAAGCAGGAGACAAACCATTTTTCTCCTTTATTTCATCCCAAATTAAGTAGTAAAATAAGGACTTTGAATTATAATCAGAACCGTAACCAGAAAAGCATTGCGTTATTCAAATTAGAAAAAGTAAGAAAATTTCATCTTCCTTTTCCTTTCAGCATCATTTAGAAAGCACTTATGGATTAATAACTTTTGATATTCTTTAGAATATCCTAAGCAGAATGAAAAAGATACATCCTTTGACAACAAAACTATCCATCACGTAATTCAAATCCTTATGAACAGACTAATATATCCAAAGATATACTCACAACAATCAACATTCAGTTATTCATATCTGATCACAAAACCATAGTTCATTGAACTTCAGAATAAAAAGTCATTTGCTGGTGTGAAGAAATCCATAAATTCCATATAATTGGACTTGTGGTCATAATTTTCTCAAATTTACTTTTAGTGCCGCTGAGAGCATACCCTCTCACTTATTTCCCAAACCCCAAAAGCCAAAAAGATTATCAAACCTGCTCTTGATGATTTGGTATCCTGTTTAGTCGTTTATGCACAACAATAACAATCCAAATTGTAAAGGGTAATTTTGCCAAACGTTTTCTTTTATAAAGTTTCTAAACATGGCGCAAGAGAGATGATGACCAAAGGGAAGAACCCTAACCTTGAGCGCTAATTCCACTTCATTTTGTCTCTGCAACTCAGCCAAGGCGTCTAACAAGTCAGCTTTCAAGAGCCTGGAGAGCCTACCGCCCATAACCTGCTCGAGCTTTGATGGGTTTGATTTGGAAAGCTTTAGAGATTGAACTGCCTGAATGGCTTCAGTTGAGAGCACCCTTGACCTCCATAAAGGCTTTCTTGGTCCCCCTCTGAGGCCACAGACGATGTGGCTTGGGGTTGAAGAAGAAGAAGGTAACGCCAAACGATAGCGTAGGTGGGGTTCTGGGTAGTTTTTCTTGAAACCCAGTTGAGGAATATGGAATTTGATAGAACTCATGAGAGCTTCCGTGGAAGGTGTTGTATTCCTGTAGACTGTGGAGCGAGGTCGTTGAGGTTTAAGAAACCTTCCACCCAAACTCCAAGAGAAAAACTCGGTTGCAACTTTGGTTTTTATATTTTTGGTTGCCACTTTGCTATCCTGGCTCATATGGGAGTTTATGTTATCACACGTGTCATAATTTATTTGGCCGGAATAATAAAATACAAGTGTTTCTCAAACTTCCAAAGGGCAACACTAACAATCAAACCCAAGAAATTTGGTTTTTTGCCTCCATAAAAAATAAAAATAAAAAATAAAAAATAATGCTACTCTTATCATATTTTCATATCACAATTAAAAAGTGTTGTAGGGGTTTTTTCATTCCAGTAGCTACAGATGGGGCTGAGATGCTGTAAAGAGCCAAATGTATGAAATTGCCCTCGAGTTTAAGAATCAGACCCCAAGAGTGTTTCGAAAGGGTAGCTGAGCCTTAGGAAACACCTTGGTCTTCTTTACCAATGAAACCAACAATCGCTTACAGATAAATTCTTAGCTTTGCATAAAAAGCTTGCGGCATGGGAGCTGAGTATTCATGAGTTTAGCATGAGAGAGAGAGAGAGAGAGAGAGAGAGAGAGCTACGATTTCCTATGAGAAACAGAGGTTTTAAGGCAAGAGGGAAGGGATTCTAAAAGGATTCGTTGAAGAGAGAGAGATTGGGGAATAACAATGGGTGTGTTGAGTAGTTTCCGGCAGCTTGACGAAAACTTTGTCAAGCTCTAAAATGATTTACTAGAGGAGAAAATGGGAGAAGATAGAGGAATGAGGTTCAAAATTGCATAGGTTTCTGGGATGAGAGATGAAGCTTGCTCTCTGGATGTGTGTTGCTTAGGATAAAGAAGAATGAGATAAAAGGTGAGGTACTTGGGCTTGATGTTTCCAGTAGTTAGAGAATAAGCTTGCTCGACTGCTCTGTAATGGCTTGATGGAAGAGAAAAAGGGAATCAATGGAATTACATGGCTTGAAATCGAAAGGTTCCAAGGATGAGAGGTTGATGCTTGCTTTCTCTCGATGTGGGTTTTGAGAGAGAGAGGAAGAAGATGGAAGAACAAAGCATAAAATTAAAGGGTTCAGAGGGGATGCTTGCCATCGATCTGTTGTTTTTGCAGGGTAGAAAGTGCCCCCTTTTATAGACGCTGGAAACCTTAATTTTGTCAAGCCTCCTTCCTTTTTTTCTTCACTTTCTTCCATTTAATCTTGTTTGGTGAAATTTCCATAGCTTGAACACATAGGCACGCAGCTTTTTGGGGTTCCAAGGTCCTCATGCAGCTGGACTCCTCCACGTGGGTGAGGCGTCACCCACTTTTTCTTCTTGTTTTCTCACCAAAGCTTGAAGAGGAAAGAATGGGTAAGGGTGCTAGTCAAAAGGGTGATTAGCACATGGGTTTGCTTGGTTTTGATGGTTTGGCTTCGATCTTGTTTTAACAGAGATGCTGGATATTTTCCACGATGTTGGGCTAGGCTATTCGTATTTTGTTTCCAGCGGCCTGTGAGTTTGCTCAAGCTGCTGGAAACAACCTATTTGATTAAGGTGCTGGATATTTTGGCTGATGTGGAATTTCTCCAAGTGTTTACAAGCCATTGGATATTTTCCTAAGCTATTGAGCCACTTTTTCTCTCTCATGCTTACCCATATGTTTGGGCTTAAGAAATGGGCTTGAGTTTTGGTGCTCCCAAGAAGCCCAAAACTTCAACTTCTTGGCCCATCAATGGGCCTCGTGAATGCTCGTAACCATCCATACCACGACCCGCTCAGCAAGCCTCAGGCATTCGCGTGGCTTGGGCCCATTTAAGCTTGTAGCGTGGCGTGTTGCTTATTTGCTTGGCGTGGCATGTGTGCAAGCGTATATGATGAACTCTTGCTTACCCAAGTTGAGTTTCTTTCCAAATTAGGTGTCATACTGAGCTAGAAATATATTTGGGCCCTGCCTTGGATTTTTTGGGCCTCAACAAGTGTCAATAAATTATAAAAGAAAAAAAGAAGTTAAATTAATGAGTAAATATTACTTTTACCACATTTGTATATCACATTCTCATATCATCTTATGTGATAGATGTGGTATACAAATGTGGTAAGAGTAGCCTTACTGAAAAAATAAAAGTTAATTCCAATTTTCGTTTTCAGTGTTGATATTCATTGCAATTTAAAAGATGAGTGCTGCTAAACGAACCCTAAAATTAACTGAGTACACCATATGATCTAAGTACACCCTAATATTTGAATCAAAATATAAAATTAACTAAGTACACCTTATTTCACTACCAAAATACCCTTAGTACACCCTAATGAACTCTATCACACAACACCCTATTTGATATTCATGTTTTAGTTCAACAGTTTAATTAGCCAAGCGGTGTTTTCTTTCACAGATGACACTGCAATAGAGCTGCACATGAGTTGGCATCCTATGTTTCTAGGATGGGTGGTGATTAGGTCTGGGATCAAGCAGGTCCAGCATGGGTAGTGAGGTAAACAATCTTATTCATCTTTAATAAATTTCCCTGATGTTTTGACCCAAAAAAAGGATATGCTAATAGAGTTACAATCGTTAGGAAGCTCACAATCATCCCTCCTAGAAGAAAGCCCTATCGACAACCCCTCATTCACCCAAACTTCCTTGGGTTTGCTCTTGCTTTTTCTGGGGTCAGAAGCCTATTTCATTCTCAACAGGTTTCTCAACATGGTTCTTTCGCTTCCTCAGTACCCTAAATTTTGTTGAACATTAACAAGTCTCATAATGGTTGGAATCAGGGAAGCATTTTTCTTGCTTAGGCCTTTTCATTAGGGTTGAATATGGTGAGTAGGGTGTACTTATTAAAATTATATTTGTTTTTCAATTCAATATATCTTTTTTGGTCATTTTATATTAGGGTAAATTAGTAATTCAATAAATATTTTAGTAGTAGGGTGTACTCAGTTAATTTTAGGGTTCGTTTAGCAGCACTCTAAAAGATAAGATCAAATTTCTTTCTAATTCCTTTATAATCATGTGATGAGATATGTAAACATTTATTCTAGACAGAATCTTGGATGGGAATTGAATTGCAATGGATATCGAACTTGACAGGACCCGACCCAATTTTCGCTTTGAAATTCGAGCCAAGTCCTATGCGTGTCCGACACCTGGTGAATGTCGGGCACAAAAGACCTTTTTACCCTTTTCGTTTCAAAATTTTTTTAAAATGTCCCTTAGACTTCTGCCGAAAACTCGGCAGAGTTTCCCCTGAATTTTGACCAAACCCAAAGTTTTCCACCTGTTAAACAATCAATTAAATCCACACCAACTGCCAGAATATCTCAAATAACAGATCTCAACTCCAGTTTTTCAGTTTCAACTAGATATCAGAGAATTTTCTAAAGTTTACAGAGTTCCAAGGGCTTTTCTACAAAACTCTACCTGATTTGATGGCGCGGAAGCTAGGAATTGCCCGGTGGTGGATCCTGCGCACTTCTACAGCCTGGGGGCGAAAAACATGTTGAAAATGTGAGTGGACAAAAAGAATGTTCTCAAACTAGTTTATAAACATAATAACCCCCGTAGTCAAAATAATTATGTATGTAAATCTAAAGTTCATCGGCAATCAAATATATAAAGCATGTAAATCAACAGGTATACGTATATGTATATATATATAGATAATAAACGGCACGAATGTTAAGAAAACTGATATAAAATTTTCTGAAAACAATAATTTCATAAAACACTGAAATTCCTTTAAAAGTACCACCTAGAAGTACCCCTGTAAGTCCGTCAATTCCCCTGGCAGGTCTCGGGCGCCACGCAGTCTACCCGAGCCGCAAACTGGCGAAATCAGGGGACTATGATCAGCCTAATCCGCCGGCAGGTCTCGATGACACCAAGTCGACTCGAGCCGCTCTGGCAAGATACAGGGGACCGTAGTCAGCCTGATCCGCAATCCTGGCAGGTCTCGGGGACACAAAGTCAGCCGAGCCGCAATCCTGGCAGGTCTCGGGACACCAAGTCTGCCGAGCCGCAAATCCTGGCACTCACAGTCCGAGCGTCCCCGAAACTCGTGAGGCAAAGTCAAGTGCACTGACGTAACTGAAATCAGACTGGATGTCCGTAGACATCGGTCCGATTGTGGGTAATCACCAAAGATAAATGGGTACACGGTGGTTTTAAAATAAACTATTTTAAGAAAAATCTAATAACTCACTGCATCTCGGTAAATCTGAAGCTTTGCTGCTATCTCCTCTGGTAAAGTTCTCAAACTCTGCTTTTTATATTACTAGAGCTTCAGAAATTAAGCATCACGTAGATCAAAGTACTAAACCGTACAAATCATGCTTAAAGGAAACAGTTCATAAAACTTATCCAAATAAACTCATTTATAAAAGCTTATTTATATAAAATCAATATAAAATCATTTAAGTAAACTTGTTTATATAAATCATTTATATAAAATCAATCATGAAAGAAAGTCCACTCACTGATGGTCCGAGCTAACTGGACCCTTCGAAGGTCCCTCCTGCGGGTCGCCTGGACTTCTGGTGCCTGATTAACCATGAATAGTAAATCAATAAACTGCTGAATAAAAAGAATTTAAATTAAACACCCTGCCCCCGGCTCCTAGAAGTACGTGCACTCGTTTCAAGTTACTCCTATGTCTACATTAGCTTTTTAGGCTCTTAGATCATTTTTGGAAGACCCGATGCTTAGCTAAGCGATAAACCACCAGACCGGCCGATCCGGGACCCCGTGGTTCCACGGTCTCCGATGGCCAATCTGGGCTTCTCTAAAGGTTCCTCATAAAGAAGGAACCATGTTCCGCGAATTCGGTCCGAAACGGACGGTCGGATTGGCCAGAATCGCGTTATCGCTTAAAATCCAAACCCTAGCCCCAGGGTTCACGATTTCGGAGTATCCGGGACTCCGATTTGCAATCCGTCGAATCCTACACGATCCTGGAATCATGTAGACCGACATATCCAAAATTCAGTGCGATCCGACAATTAGACGACACTGCACCCAAGGATCGTGCGATATGGAAAATCTGTTCGGGGCTCAAACGGACTTCGAATCGAGATCCGCGAAATCCTACGCGCTCGTGACTACACGAGGATCTCAAAACTGCCCAGAGTTACTCCACCACCCTCGCGCACGCGCCGCCACATGCGCAGGCAGATTGGGTGTCCAAAGCGATTATGGGTTGCCGGAAAAACTCGGAACCAAGACTCCAAACTCCTATCCTAGGTAAAACACCCCATTTGGAGTCACTTTTGTTCTTGGACATACCCCAAAAAGTGGCCGAAAATGGCCGATCACGGCAGCCGAAGTTCGACCAATTTTCAAGTTGAAAATCGAGTGATCTAGAGGTGAAATCGATCAAAACCCAGCCAACCATCAGTTAGAGCACGAAAAATAGCTGAGAATCCATACCTTACTCGAACGATTTGGTTGAGAAACGAAGGAGAACGAAGGAGATGAAGTTCGGGTGAAAACCGCCGATTCTCGTCCAGTTTCCGGCGAGCTCCGGCCGGTGCAGGTGCGGCGAAGGGTCGGGGCATGACGGCGGCGACGAGACGAAGCTGGTGGTACCAACATCGGAGATCGGCGTGCCCTGTGGTGGCGACGGGAGGCGCTGGAAGGGAGGAGGGCGCACGGCTTGCGCGCGATGGGAGGAGAGAGAGAGAGAGAGAGAGGAGAGAGAAGGGAGAAAGAAATAAAAATCTGACTTTTGTCCAAATTACCGTTTTGCCCTTCGCGGTATTTTGACCGTATTTTCTTCGTTAAAACTCCGATTCGAGTCTACTCCGTGTCTACGGACTCGTTTCGCCGTGCTCTACGCAACGGCATAAGCGGAATTGCCAAATTCTTTCCCGATCAAAAAGTCAACTTTTTCTCTATTAAATAATGCGAGGGCAAAATTGTCTTTTTGCTAGAAGATATTAATCCTACTTTTTAGATATTATATTTCTTTTTAGATATTTTATTTTGGGTTATTACAGAACTTATAGAGGCTACAAGTCTTGTGGCTCAAATGGTTAACAACATTTACACATGCATCTGAAGTCTTGGATTCGATTCCCCCCTCCCAAATATCGTAGGTATTAAAACAAAGACAAATAAGAAAACAAAAAGTGACTCTTTCAAATAAATTTTCTTTTATTATTATTATAATTCAGAAAAATGATGATTACACAAAAAATCAGCAAATAAATAAAGAAACTCATAAAATATTGAACTATAAAGTTTTAGACAGGAATTTAATGAGTGATTATAGTATACTATGATAGCACGGTCAGATGTTACATCTTATAAACGTATTATAATATAAGTGGATATTTATTGATATTATTCCTTAAAAGAGGGAAAAATAAACCATATCGTCCACCCATATTATAATACATGTACTCACGTGACCATACTGCTATAGTATTCTATAATTTCTCGAAATTGAATTTGCAATAAATATCAAACTAATCAATAACATCTGAATCAAAGTGTAAAATCCCACAAAGAAGAGGGAAAAAATGTGGACCTTTTCCAAGAATATATATATATATATAGTCTCGATCTCTTGGACCACATGAGTCCAAGAGATTGTGGTCACCCACCGTTGGATATTAATCCAATGGTTCAAAAAAGTTTCTTAAAAAGAGTGTAAAAGTGAGTGAACCGTTGAATTTATATCCAACGGTGAGTGACCACAAATCTCTTGGACCCCTATAGTCCAAGAGATCAGATCTGTATATATATATATTCCTGCTTTTCTGGACCCTTGTAGTCCAAGGAGTTTGTGGTCACTCACCCTTGGATCTAATCTAAGGGTGGAGGAAAAATTTATTTTAAAATCCATATAAAGGTTTAAAAAAAAAAACTCTATTTATTAAAAAAAACACATTTTCTGGGAAAAAGAAAAAAGAAAAAGAAAGAAACAAAACACGTTCTGAAAACTTGGAGTGCAGCCACTGTAGAGTTCGACCCCTTTATCACCTTCTGATTCTTCTGACATTGGGGCAACGGATTCTTTTGATTCCTTTGCTATGTTTTTTTGGGTTAGTTTGTTCAGCTTTTGTGGATGGATTGTAAAGAAAGAAGAGTTAATTTGGGTGTTATGACTTTTCTTGTTCTTCTTCACCACTTTGATTCAATTTTTCTGATTTGAATGATTGAGGAACCCATATTTGAAATCATAACTTTTCTTGTTCTTCTTCACCTTGATTCAACACATCATTGATTTATCAACAAACCAATATCAATTTCTCAAAAAAAAAAAAAAATTCATTTTTATATAAAGATTGCTATCTTATTAATCAAAAAACAGAAGAAAAAGCAATGGTAGAAACCTAAAAAAGTAAAAGAGCCCAGAATTTAAAAATTAAAAACTGAAGTTTTCTCAATATTTTGTTTTTTTGAAAGTCCATAAGAGATTAGAAAAATTAATTAGCAAAAATAGAGCAAAATAGTCAGCGACGCCAGAGTCAGAAGAGCTAAAGAGTAGAGTCTGCATCACCGAATCAAACAAAGCTAAAGAGTCGACCTCTACAACGGGGTCTGGGCAGCGACTCCGCAAGTTTCCAGAAACGTATTTTGTTTTTGGCTTTTTTACTAATATATTGTTCAATAAAAAAAAATGAAATTACCTTTTATGTGTTTCAAAATAAGTTCTTTCTCCACCTTTAAATTAGATTCAAGAGTGGGTGATCACAAACTCCTTGAACTACATGAGTCTAGGAGAAGGGGACTATATATATCAGCAAATAAATAGATAAACTCACAAAATACCGACACACTATCCGTTGGGGCCTCAAAACGTGAAACCCAACGCTGCGCGCATAAAACCAGAGGGGAAGGAGAGATGGGAATCTCAAGCTCAAAGCGAGTGAAGTCGTCGCTCTCCAACTCGGCCACGTTCGACTCAGCTTGCGACTCGGCCTTCACTCACTGCCTCTCGCTCACTGAGCACGCTTTCCAAGGCGTCTTCCCCTACCAGCTCCCCACAGCCTCCAACCACCTCCACGAAACGCTGCGCACCGTCCACCCGCACCCCCTCATCCTCAAATGGGTCCCATCTCCGCCGAATCGCTCCCGGGTCGACTCGGCCCTCGAGGTCGTGACTCGCTCGCCGCGGGCCCAGACGATCGGGCCGGCTGAGTTCAAGCAGTGGGCGGTGGAGCTCTTCGCCGGAGCTGTGGTGGAGAACGCCAGGAAGGCGGTGATGTGGCGCGTTCCGATTGGCGTGGCTGGGATTGCTGGGGTTGGAGCCGCGACGAGGTCCGGGAAGGAGTTAATTGGGACGGCGATTGGGGTGTACGCGCTTGGCGTTGCGACTTCGATTTCTCTGAGTTTGTCTGGGTAGGGTAGGGGGTGAGAATGGGAGAATGTAGCAGTGAGTGAAAAGTAAATTTAGAAAACGAGCGTAAAAATGAAGTTTCCGGTAACTTTTTGTAATGCAAATGGTTTATGCGAATTAGTATTTTAAATATCATAGTTTCTTCTTATGATATCTAATTTCTTGTGCTTTGATTGTACCCCATCTAATTATTTTTTGTTATGCAACCACAAATCATAACACATGATATCCAAGTTATATTGAGTGTGTTTTGTACAAATGTAGGAGGGGGATCGAACTTGAAGGTGAATACGAGGGTAGGTTAAAGTTACATAACTTAGGACATCAACCCATATCAATCAAGTAATATAATATAACTGGTTCATACATTCCTAACTATAGGATCCCAAGTAACTTGTTTGATTGAATTGAGAAACAATGGATGATTTAAACCATGTCTATAGAATATTCAATCAATTTTCCTAAGAACCAAGCCGCTAAAATTTTTATTTGGACTAAGGCCACGCTCGGTTTATGGAAAAGGAAGTTTGGGGATGAGAAATCAATTGCTTTCTCATGTTTGATAAGTCAAATATGGGCAATCGTTGCTTGACAGATAAGAAAATAAGGGGAATGTGAAGCCATCCTCCCTCTTTAGGTTTTACTTTCCCTTCTCATGAGAAAATAAGGCCATTATTAATGCACATTTTTTTTGACTAATTTATCCTTACTAATAATTTATAATTACAATTTTATCTAACAACTATTAGTGTTCTTTTTTATTTTTTTAATTCATAATTCTTAAAATCCTCCCAGCAACATTCTATTTCCCTAGGACCTATTTCTCATAACTTTGTTTACACAAGGAAGGCAAAACTTCAACAACACCCAAGTTTTCACATTCTCATCCTCATCCTCAGAGCAACTTCAAACAAGATGGGTATTATACTTCTAACAAAATGAACAGATTTTTCATATTTTTAATAGGGGTACAATTGGGAAACTAAACAAAATTTGTTTTTCATTTTCTACTCAAAACAAACATGGAAAAGGAAATGAAGTGATATTTCCAAGTTACTTTCCTAGCATTACCAAATATGGGAAATGAATTACCATTTCCAAACATGGGAAATGAATTACCATTTCCAAACATGGAAAAAGAATTATCATTTCCCATCCTTTAGAAAATGATATGGAAAATTTCCCATCAAATCTGTTCCATGAACCAAACGGGACCTAAACGAACGAATTCGCCTTTAAAGAGGCATGTTCCCCCATTCAAGGGAAATTTGTGCACTCTATAAGCTTTGATTGATAATATTAGGTGCAACATAACACTACATATTGGTGGCATGCAGAACAGCAGTCCAATATAATTCAAACGGAAAGGAAACGTAGCAGCACACCTTCCATTTGGCATTTTTGAACAGCAGAGAATCGTAATCAAGTAGAATATGAAGTTGGCCAAGCTCCATGAGGGCAGCTGCAATGGCCTAAGCCAAGTTCTTGTCCTCATCAGCATTATAAAAGCATTTGCGTTTCTTTGCGTCAAGAATTAGTTTCTTCCAAATAGAGTTAGTTCTAATCAAAGTCGCTTCATTCCCCAAAATCCAAAGACAGTGTCAACAGACACAAAGAAGCAGATAAACTTCATTAGAAGCACCAAAAATTCAGACAGTACACCTAAGCTACTACACGTACAGCCGCAATGTGACAGAAGCACCTTGCACGCGTTAGCATCACGTTTGCTCTTTGAAGATTGGATATGAAACCTACATATACTTTCTCATTACATCTGACTCTGGAGATCATATTAATTATCACATCATCTTCACCATCTTGGAAACCATCAACAGATTGAACACTTACAGAGAACCATCAGTGCCAGAAACTCCACTGTGTTCTTTTACTCTCTCTTGAAGTGACTTGGGCTTGAAATTACCAGAACACTAACCTTCTTTTTTGTTCGAATAAATTCTGTGGTCCATAAAAAAAGTTACAGAAAAACCTTCCAAGCATCACAAGCATAACTGAAGCAGTTAAGAACATCTACACTAGAATACAGCAAAAATTACCTCTGTAAAGGCTTGCAACAATTTCACAGACCACAGCAACCTCAACCATATTTTTATGACTATGCCCGTGATCAAATTCTTCTTGTCCATTGGCTACATCATATAAAGGAGTAGCATCCTTATATTTTTCCTGAAAGAAAGCACTTCTCATAGCTTCTTTGCTTGACATTTGGACTGTCTAATATCCGGTTGTTGTAAAACTCCATTTTTGGGAATAAGCAGATGGATGCATTCTATACTGGACATTGAGAAGGTGCCTCTCATGTCCCAACAGTAGAGGTCTTCCGAACAAACTTCTTCCAAAACCATCCTTCTCTTCTTGGAGATCTGAAAGTGCATTGTTCAAAATTCACATAAAACATAAAGCTTTACAAACTTTTTTAACTATACAGCACAAAGGACAAAATGAAACCTTGATTATAACCATAGCAGGGAGTTGCCTCTCATCTCCTATGAGAACAGCATGGTGAAGACCAAGGTGTTGCAAAGGAATTGCTGATTCACATTCTTTAAGCTGAGCGGCTTCATCAACCACTAACAAATGCAGGGGTGCCTTTTTCTCTGTCTGCAATTTAGCAGAGCTTGACACGATGCAAAATATTAAGGAAGCATTTGCCAAGCACAATTTCCTTATTTTCTCCAAAATCCAAAATTTTCAAATTAGGAACACAAAATTTACGAAGTGACCTCAGTTTATGAAGACAATCTTTTAGAACTAATTGTGACCTTTCATTAGCAAAACCAACCTCACGAAGTAAATATTTAAGAGAATTGAGCAAATCCAAAGCTCCAATCATGTCTGTCACAACCTCTAGTGAAATGCAAGAAGTTGGTAAGTGAGTGTACAAATTTACCATGCAAAACTCCACATGCCCACCAATTGAATTAAGTTTTTCATTCACAAGCGAAGGAATGAAAGTTTTCATGTGACTCGTCACAGTCGAAAATGTCTTAGGAATTTTTGTCACCTGTAGTAGTAGGTTACAAACATCAAAGCAATAAAATTGACAAGCATGCATAACTCATCACATCGTATCTACTACATGACGAGATACGAACACGGTTATAAGTACGCATCCCTGCGGATTATATCCCCAAGGATATAAATACAGCATTTCATGTCATGTTCCGTAACTTGAACTAACCTTCTGACGAACTGGGGATTATATCCCCGAGGATAAACAACTCACTAAGCAAATTTAAGACAAAGTATGAGATGTGAATAGTATACTTAACATGAGCCAACATTTCTTGTCAGTAAAACTGAGATTACTTTAAACACCATAAAAGAAACAACATTCAGAGTAGATTCCAAAGAAACAAAATTGCAGATACTGTCTTGCCATGATAAGAAGAAACCTCAGGCAGGTAATAAGTAAAAAACATAAGATAAATTGACTCATGAAAATTGAAAAAAAGAAATCAAGTTTCATCTTCTTCCCGTGATCCTCAACAAAGGAGAAATTATACCCTGTATCTCTTGCAATGATTGTTGTATTCGTATTTCCTCCTCAACAGACCTTTTAAGGTTTCTAATATGACCCTTCAAATCGTCAGAAGCTCTAATGTCTTCAGCCCTCATCTCTAGAACCTTCTTTGTCAACCCCATCAACAACCCTGAGTAACTAGGGACGGTCGAGTGCTTCTGCAAAAACATCAGCAACAATCCAAGCTCCTCTGTATCCAAATTCGAAACACATTTCAGCAATTTCTTCCTTGCTACTAATTCCTCCATCACAGCCACAGCATTCTCCGGATTCTTACTACCCAACACAGACACTAGAGCTTCCTTGTGCCTAAATTTCTTCAACAGCTTGTCATGCTCACCTAATTTCAGTTTCCTTGGTCTCATTACCAAATACTCCCCCTCGGATGGCTTCTCTCCTTGCCCTCTGTGGAAATACCGAAAATTAGTAGGCTTCAAAACCCGAACCTGTGGTTCCTCCACAGGTCCCAATCCCCCAGCATCCCCAGAGCTTAACGCCTTCAGCTTCTTTTGCCTCCTCTCATACTTGGAAAGCGGCCTCTCTAGCTCCTCATCAGAGCCACCCTCAAAATCTTCCTTGTTCTTCCTCCTCCCAGCGTATATTGTCCCATTCGAAGTCCCAATAACCCTGGTCAAACAATCCGGCGAAAACCCTACTGACATGAGGGGAGCAGGGAACCTCATGGAATGAGTAACTTTCATTTTGGCATAATCAAACACCTTCATATAACCATCCAATGCCACACTCAAAATCCTGTACTGCTGTGCTTCTTCCCCACCATCCTTCCCAAGTTTTCCAACACAAATGGAAGTCACAGTCTTGTTATGGCTCTCCATTGAATACACCATTTTTCCACCTCCCATCAAATCCCAAATCTTCACAGAATTGCCACCAGCTGTTGCAACTAACCCCCCGGATGGCAAGAAAATTACGTCCTCAACCGGCTTGCCATGATTCACTTCCATTACTGACCCAGAATCCTTAACTCTTACATCCCAAAGCTTCACTGTGTGATCATAAGACCCAGTTATGAACATGTCCGCACTAACCGGTGAGCAATCGCCGCACCTCACATAGTCCTTGTGGCCGAGCAAGTCGCAAATTGGGGTCTCGCCGGAGACGTCCCAGTACTTAACGATTGCGTCGTCGCCGCCGGAAACCAAATGGAGCTTATCGGCAACTGGGTATTTGACGAAACGGGCTGGGCGTGTGTGGGAACGAAGCTTGCGAAGTGGGGTTCGGGTTTTGACGTCGAATACTTGGACGAGGCCCGAGAGGTCTGAGGCGGCGATGAGGAGACCATCGCATCGGAACGAGGCAGAGGAAACGACGTCGCGGAAGGAAGAGATGGTGGCGGTGGGTGAGAATTTGTTTTGGGGATTGTAGAGGGTGAGAGAGGCCGAGTGCGCCGCAGCGAATGAGTGTGGGGTTGTGGGTGAGAAGGTTAGGGAGGTTATGGAGGAGATGAGGTCTGGGATTTGCTTGGTTTTGAAGGAGGACCAGTATTTGGATTCTGTGGTTTGTTTTGGGGTTCGGGGCTTAGGTTTGTGCTTGGGTTTCACAGGGTACGTCTTGGAGATTTGGGGTTCCGCCATTGAAGGAGCTCAAATTTGGTCTGTCTCCTGGTGGTTTTTGGCGTTAGGGTTTTGGTTCTGATGGAATTAGGGTTTTGGGTTTTGAGGGAAGATTCTGCAACGACGCCGTTATGTACTCTTCTAAGAGCACCTCCACCCAAAGGGCAAAGGCAAGGGCAAAACAAAAGCGAGGCAATGTTTGACAGTATTCACGTAAATAGTGGCAGCCTTACCTTTTTTGGTTCCATTTCAAAGGATAAGGGTAAGGGCAAACCATTAATTTTGATAAGGTTTTCAGATAATATGTTCAGTTGTCATGTGTCACTATTTATTATAAAATTATCATTTAAAATTTCAGATAACATTTTCGAATAAAATTTTCGGTTGCCATGTGTCTATCAAATTTCATATAAGATTTTCGGATGAGATTTTTAGTTGCCACGTGTCTTATTTCAGATAATATTTTCACCCTCTAAAATTGCGCCACGCGTCCCATGTCATATAAGATTTTCGGATATTTATTAAAAAATTATAATCTCATATTTCAAACAAGATTTTCACCCTCTAAAATTGAACAACATGTCATCTCTATCTTCTCAATCCCTCTATAAAACTACACCATCAACTCATACCTCTCACACCATATCTTCTCTATTCTTTCATTTATCAGATTTTACAAAACACATTCTACTCTCAATGTCTAACCTGAGAAGGGTGTTGGAGAGGCAAGAGGGAGAAGAGGAAGAAATCAGGCGCAAACGTGCTGAAGAAGATCGTGAGGCCAATGAAGAGGAGGAAAAAATGGTTGTAGCGGTGTGTATGCTCAATGAATCAAGGCAACACCACCGTCGTCGTGCCCCTAATGTGGACAGAAATAGGCAGTGTTGGGGTAAGAATCTCTTGGAAGATTACTTTATCCTAAATTTGTTATATCATGTTTCTCATTTTCGAGAGAGATATAGAATGCAGCTCATTTGTTCCAAAAAATCAGGCATGATATTTGCAATTACGACACATACTTCGTTCAGAAGTATGATGCTGTTGGGGTTTTGGGTCTTCTTTCAGAGCAAAAACTTACAACTGCTTTGCCGATGCTTGCGTATGGTGCATCTGCAGAGCAGGTGAATGAGATTGCGCGGATGAGAAAATTCACTATCCTAGACTGCTTAGTCAGATTTTGTGATGTAATAAAAAAATTTCTACAAGAGGGAGTACCTCTGCAAACATACGACTAGGGACCTTTGAAGACTTGTACAAAAAGCCAAGGCTCGAGGTTTCCCAGGCATGATTGGAAGCATCGATTATATGCACTGGCAGTGGAATAATTGCCCAACTGCTTGGCAGGGAGATTATGGAAATCGAAAGGGCTAAAAAAGTATAATTCTGAAGGCCGTAGCTTCATTCGACACTTGGGTTTGGCATGCCTTCTTCGGAGTTGCCGGATCACAGATGACCTCAATGTGCTTGGTCAATCCTCGGTATTCAACGATGACTTGAGAGGTCATTCCCCCCAAATCACATATCAAATCAACAATACCGTATACTCGGGTGCGTACTACCTCGCCGATGGAATTTACGAGGTGGACGACATTCGTGAAAACAATTCTAAATCCCCAATCCGAGAAGGAAAAAAGCTTTGCTGCCTTTCAAGAAGTTATAGGAAAGACGTGGAAAGGTATTTCGGTATCTTGCAAGCTCGTTGGGCAATTATCAAGAGTGCTGCTCAGATGCTTGATGAGGATGTGCTGTGGAGCATTATGATGACTTGCATCATCCTCCATAACATGATTGTGGAGAATGAGTATGATTATGATGCTCCAGAGGTGTTCGAACCCGATCCCATGAACACGACATTGACTAGAATTTATGAATGGCCGATGGGAGCAAATGGACAATCAATGGAGCACGAATCGTTAATTCAGAATGGTCGATACAACAACCCCATGACTGATCGTTATTAGGAAATGTAATCTTCGTATGTTCACGAGAGACGTCAAATTGAGTTCATCGAGCACTTGTGGGAGATGAAAGGCAATCATAGTGGATGAAGTGAAGTTTAATGCTTTGTTTTTAATTATGATTTGTTTTATGTGTGGTTTGTTTGGAATTATATGTTTTGTTTTTCATTGTGCTTTGTTTTTAATTATGCTTTATTTTGTGTGTGGTTTGTAATGAATTAAGGTTTGTTTTTTAATTATGCGATGTTTTGATGTATGAAATATTTTTAATGAATAGCTATATTTTTTAATGCTCTCTTTATTGAATAAAAGGGAAACAATACAACAAATTAATACATATTGAATAAAAGGGAAATAATACAACACATTAATACATATGGCAACTCTTTCAATACAACCTAATGGTTTTGAACATTTAACCAGTCCGTATTGCAAGGTCCATCGTCATGGAGAAACTTTCTTCTCATAACATCCCTTCGTTTTAGCTTCCAATAGAACTTTGCTTCAGGAGACAAATGGTTCGTATCCATGGCCATGATTTTCATCTCTTTGTCCTCCATGTCTTGTTCTTGTGCCTGCTGCCTTTGAATTGCAAATGCTTCATGTCGTGCCTTGTTCGCTTCTTCTCTTTTCAAGTCTCTCTTAATTCTCAGTGCAACGTTCCTAACAATTTGCTCCAAAAATTGTGCATATTCATTGTTCGAAGTGCTCCCTCTCTTGGCCTTTACCGCCTTTCTCCCAATAGGTTTTGGTTGACGTTGGACTGGTGATTCTTGATCCATTAGATAGTCCAACTGTAACGACCCGGTCCTAAATAAATTAGTGAATATTAATTTTTTTGAGAGAAAATACCATTTTACCCACAAAATTTTTTATTAGGTTTAAAGTTGACTTTTTGACTGAGAAAGAATTTGGGAATTTCGACTATACCATTACGTAGAGCACGGCAAGATGAGTCCGTAGACACGCAGTGGACTCGAATCGGAGTTGTAACGAGAGAGATACGATCAAAATACCCTCAGTGGCATAATCGTAATTTTGGAGAAAACGGTTTTGATAAAAATCAGATTTCTCTCTCTCTCTCTCTCTCTCTCTCCTCTCTCGTGCGCGCAGCTACAGCAGACCACATTTTGGCCGACTGTTCTCTTCTCCAGCCACTAATGACGACGAGGCCAGTACCAAAATGATCGGGCTATCGTCCTCTTCCAACCCCAGCTAGGTCCCCCTACCAGCCACCGCGGTTTCGCCTGAAAAAGGAGAAGAAGCGGCCGGTGTCATCCGAACTTCTCCGACGTCGATCTCCCTCCTCCGGCCACCGATTTCGATAAATGAAGTATGATTTCTCACCTACTTTTCATGCTCTAGCTGCCTGTTGGGTAGGATTCAATCAATTCCTAGCGTAAGGAATTCGATTTACGAATTGAAATTCAGCCGATTTTGGGATTGCGATTCCGGCCACTTCCGGTCAGTTTTTGGGGTAGGTCAAAGAACAAAAGTAGCTCCAAATAAGGTGTTATACCTAGGGTAGGAGTTTGGAGCTGTGGTTTTCAGATTTTTCGGTGATGAGTAATCGCTTTGGGCACCCACGCTTTGCCGGCGCTCACGGCGGCACGTGGGCACTGTAGAAAAAGGGCACTATGTCCCGATGTAATCTTCTGGTTCTCACGAGTGCGTAGGTGTGCTCAGATTTTAATTTGGATACCGTTTGAGTCTAGAACGGATATCGCCTATTGCACGTTCTCCGGGTTCGATAGGTTGGGACCGTTGGATGGTCTTGAATTTATTATATGTTAATCTAGGCAATTCTAGGATCGTGTAGGAATTCACGGATCATGAATCGGAGCTTCGGATATTTCGATTTAATATTTTAAAGTTTATGTTTATAATAACCGTCAGATCGTGCGATCGTGAGCGATCCGACCGTCCGATCTGGGTCAAACTTGCAGGACTAGTGTCCTATACCTGGTAGAACCCATAGGAACTTTCGGATCAGAATGTGGAGGTCGTGGGCCCTGTGGGCCCGTTTGACCAAGTTTGGGTAGTTTGACCATTGGTTGACCGTGAGTCTTTCGAGGTAATTTTATGTTCCTAGAAGGATTATAATGACCCTAATGACAGGTCTTGAGCGTTGTTGAGCCATGCTGACTAGGTTGAGATTTTTAGAGTGTTTATTATTATCGTAGGAAACTCTTGGTCCTTATTTTTAAATGAATAGCATGACTTTATGATGGAATTGTTAGGCATATGAATTTAATGGTTTATTAAAAACCATTTTTTTTAATTAATAGTTAATTTAGCATTTTTGGTAAAGTATTGGTGATGTGTGGGGTACTTGGGATGATGTTGAGGTTTATACAATGTTAGAGTAACTTATATATTTAAATATAGATATAAATGTATAAAAAGAGTTTAGAATGTCAGTTTGAAGTGCTATACGCACTACCCTAGGTACCTCCCCGGATTTTGATTACACTATAAGTACCACTCTGTGTTCGTTAGGTCCCACGTGGTGTAGGTTATCCGGCATGTGGACAGACCCGATACGTGGCGTTGGTAGTACCGGCGTATGGGGAGATTGTGCGTGCTGCTTGTTGGGATATTAAATGTGTTTTTGTGCAGGTTGAAAATTTGGGAAATGATCAATTTACAGGGGAGACTCTGCTAAAATTTCGGCAGAAAGTCTCGGTCTTTAGTAAGTGGGCTCGGCATCGGAGAGATGCCGGAAATTCCACAGGATTCGTCTCGGGTTTCGGGAAATTCGAGGTGGATCCTGTCACCAACGGCGAATCGTGGAGCGGCATCTCATTCAACACAACCGTCAGACCTGTGGAAATTATTTTGAATCTCGGACACAATTCTTCACAACGTCCCAACATTGGTGATTCATGAAACCTTTTTTACCTCGACTCATGGCACCGAACCATATTTGTGTTTGTATGATTTATTAAAAATAAATAATTTTAAATACAAGAAAATATAAACAATTTGGAAATGCAAGAAAAAAAATGAATATGTAAGAAAATATAAATATATTGAAAATGCAAGGAAAAAAAAAAGATTATGCAAGAAAATATAAACAAATTGAAAATGCAAGAAAAAAAAATGAATATGCAAGGAAAAAGAAGTTACATTAAATTGAATAAAACGACATTTATAAATATTTTACCTCATCGGCAAGATTTTGATCGCTTCGAATGTTGTCCCTCGCTTTTGCCAACGCATCTCTCCATTTCCCTAACTTTTTATTCAAAATTTTCCACCTACTAGGCTATTTCCGTCCAAGACGAACCCGATCTTTCACAAAATTCTCCATGAATATTTCTTCACATATGACAGAACTTCATCTTATTGCCCATGACTGGGCAATGACTAACTTTCACCCAACACTCACACAACACAATATCTTCCTGAGTTGTCCAAGCGCCTTCTGCTTCGATAGAAGATGCCATTTGTTTTTTGATACAAATGGAAAGTAGTAGAAAAATGTGAGTGGAAAGTTTAAAATATTGGAAGGAGAAGAGTTTGTATGAAGATTTGATGTGGAAAGTGAATAAAATTGTTAGGTATTTATAGGGAAAAAATTCAAAATTTTTTGGTATTTTTTTTTAAAAATTTAGCCCAAAAATCAAGGCCGTCGGATTTCTGGATAAAATTCGATCAGAGCGTCCGGCAAGCGCCACGTCTTCCCATTGGGGCCTATCAGCTATAGTGTCAGCCGTGACGTCACGCTGACGTCAGCGCCTTCGGAGTTGAGCCCAGTCAAGAATTGCCCTTGGGCTTGTCGGGCTTGTGGATCCCATGCCTTGCCCGGGCTGCCTTTTGCGTGCTAGAGGTCCAAATCGCCCCTGGGGGGCCTATTGCCAGGGCTGGGGGCCTACGTTGGAGGTGCTCTAATAGCGGAGACAAAATTTTAAAAAAATGCGTGTGAGAGGCTTCTCTTGGACCATCTCCAACCATGTTGAGTTTAAACTCAAATTTTCACCCTTTAAAATACAACTATTTATGTACATTTAGTACTCAAATGATTTTTTCCTCCAACCTTGCTGACTCATGATTTGAGTCCACAACTTTATTAAATTGTTTAAGAATGGTTAATCCCTAATTTTTTTTTATTGTTAATTTTTTTGACATTATTTTTGTTTCAACATTCATGATTTAATTTTCTGAATATTTTGATCTAAAAAATTCAAAAATAATTTCACTTAAAGAATAAAAGCAAGTATAACAAAAAGATGGGTATTTATAGAGTTTGGGATGAGTTTTGAGGTTAGATATAATTTAGATTACTTATAAAAATTATTTGACCACTAAATTTCAATTTCAGCCGTTGGATGTGAATTTTTCTCGTCAAGATTTCCTAAAAATAATCATGGCCATTGATTATATTTATGTTGTACTTAAAAATAAAATAAAAGGGGAAACATCAACTTCTTTGGAATAGTTGTTGGTATTTAAAAAAAAAAAAGGAAAAGAAAGAGGATCAGGAGCTTTCAAAATGGAGCCGTTGGATTTCAATGCCTTCTTCATGTGCCAATGACACTTGTCACATGGAAATGAGGGGAGTGGTCGACATCAATCTGTTTTTTTCCTTTCACATGGGCTGCACAGTTGGCTACTGGGCTCCACAAAAATTACCAATCCATGCAATATCAAAACTTGTATTCCACCCAAAATTCTGCCTGGACTCAAATTCCACATGCCCAAATACATGGGAGATGAATTTTGGGCTCAAAATCCAAATTTTGACATTTCACCCCTTGGGTTGGAGATGGTCTTATGGCTTATTTATGGATATGCCCCATGTGCTTTCAAAATAGTCTCAGATTATCACATGTTTTTTGAAATGTCTCAGTATACTACCTATACTTTCATTAAGTGTCTCACGTAAGCGATTCCTTTAGATTTGAGAGAAGTTCTGTTAGCTGATGTGGCCCCCACTTCTTTTCAATCTCTTAACAAGGGAGATGAAGGGTTAGTCAGGTCGAGAAAAGGGGGAATTTGGGAGAAGAAGGTTAGGTTGAGGGAATTTCAGATTTGGGAATCTCTAAAAGAAGGGCTCGAATCTTTGAATAGGGAGGAAGGCTGCTTTTTCTTTGTGTGAACACTGACTAAGTCAGTGTGTTTATCTGGGTAGGGGGTTGCACGATTTCATCTATTGAGTCACTATTTGGCGTTGGACTTTAAGGCTACAAAGTGCAAAGATGGTGGTGCTTAGAGAATCTGGAGGTTGTCAGCCCATATGTAAGTGTACCCATTTTTCAGTCATTTTTCTTGTTGGCATGTGCATTGAACTATTGTTGGAGTTTTTTTTTTTTTTTTTGGTATGCATTTTTACTCTTTGCTAGTTCTTGTGTGGTCCTTGTATTGTCCTTGTGTGGTCCTTGTATTGTCTTTGTTACCTTTTTTGTTTTGTTAAGTGACTCTTCCTCATACCTCTTACACAGATAAAGATGCTGATGAGGTTGTTACATTTAAGTTTTTCTATGGAGGTAAACTAGTTCAAAATGGGTCAAGTGATAGTGAATGGTCTTATTTTGGTGGTGACTATATGTCCATCTTAGAGCTATTTGGAATGGCAAAAGATGTGGGATATGACGATGGTTATAGTGTGAGTTTTTATGGTGAAGAGTTTGGAGCTGGTAGACTCATTGAAATAGTATAAGATAGTAAGCATTTATTTTTTTTTGAGCACAATACCTAAAAGTAATAGCAGAGTAATAGTTTTGTAATTGTGTTGAAATGATAATTTTTGTGAAATAAATAAATAAGGCACAAGAAAAAAAAAAGGGGGGGATGGCTGCCTGCGTGGAAATTGTTTGAAGGTGAATGACAATAACAATGATTCATCAAGCATGTGTTTAAAAGGAATAAAAGTTCCTTTGATGCTATGGTTGTACTTAGAGTGTTTGTATCAAACACTAAGGCCAAGGAGTGATAGTTCACTCAATCTCAAAATCCTCTAGGCTCAGGGCCTATAAAAGAGCCATGCCTGCAACCAAAAAGAAAAAAGAGAAAAAGCAGAGCACAGAGCAGCCGCATGAAGGAAAAAAGATAGCAAGCACGCTAGAGAAAACAAAAGCCATCTCAAGGTAAAAATCATAGTTCTATGGCACAGTTTTCTTGTTTGTTCACAACTCCAGGTTTTAATGTTCTTGGCTATGATGATTTCTATCATCATAAAAAAGCAGGGTTCCATGATGATTTCAATCATCATATATTAAGATGTGTATGTTACAATAGGCAACTCCATTTAAATGCTTCCAATATGTGTTCAATATCCGATTCACAAGCAATCTGTGAGAATCGCTTGTCATGGTGGGCAAGCCATCACAAAACCCAAACTGGTGTACAACGCTTTTCAAAAGACATAGAGGAAAATCCTAGAATTCTCTGGATTCCTCTTACTGTTGAGCCACAATAGCCAAAATTGTTCAATGATGTTCGTCATGAGATGGACAGCAAACAAAAAGAATCAAAGGCAGGTAATTCATGTAATTACCCAAGAAGAAATTCCAAGCTTTCCCACGACACGGAGACAATTTGGTTTGTCCACAACTACAAAAAAGCAAAAAGGCGACGGTAAATCACCGTCGTGTATTGGGTTTTTCAATGGTCGTGGAATCCACCGTCATCTTTTCCCTCATAAACCACGACGCTGAATAACCGTCGTTGTTAAAATATACAACGTCATCAACAAATACAAAACGACGTCTTTGTACTGCAAAAAGATCTAAAAAAAGCAATCGAGGATGATAATAGATGACCAACTCTCTAAAAAAACCGTCGTTAAAAAGAAAAAATATGACACATATTAACAGAACAAGGCCGCAAGATAGACATACAACGACGAAAATACAAATACGACGACGTTAAATATAATTTTCACGACAATAAAAAATATGACGTCTTTAAATACATTAGAAGACGACGTTATTGATACCTACTACGTCGCATATATAAAAACAACCGTCGTAAAATTAATTTTCCACTTCGATTTTTCGATAAAAGATGACGTGGAAATAGTTGTCAGTGTCATTATTTACGACGTATATGTTAATAGAGTAGACGTTGAAAAACTAAACAACGTCGGTTACAAATATATGAGAGTCGTATTACAAAATTTATACGTCCTATTTTCAGAAACAAACAACGACGATAAATATTAGACGTTGTTAAATAAAACAACGTCGGAAAAAAATAAAAACAGACGTGTTTAGTCTGCTAAAGTTCTAGAAAATAGTCGAGGATGAGAATAGACGACCAACTCAAAAAAATCACCGTCGTTAAAAAGGAAAAATATGACACATATTAAAAGAACAAGGCCGCAAGATATACATACAACGACGACAACTAAAATACTACGCCGTTAAATATAATTTACCCGACAAGAAAAAATATGACGTCTTTAAATACATGAGAAGACGACGTTATTGAAATCTACTACGTCTCTTATTTACAAAAAACCGTCGTGAAATAAATTTTCCACTTCGATTTTTCTAAAAAAGATGACGTGGAAATAGTTGTCAGTGTCATTATTTACGACGTATACATTTATATAGTCGACGTTGTATTTATATGTATTCATTACTCACGACGCACTTAATAATATAGACGACGTTGAACTTCTAAACAACGTCGGTTCCAAATAAATGAGAGCCGTATTATAGAACATATAGACGGCGTAGATTATGATGAGAGCCGTATTACAAATAACGTCGTTTAATTGTTATTAGACGGCGGTTATAATGAATTTCCTTCGGAATTCATTTCGTTCCTCTTCGTTTATAAAAGAACTTGCGACGTGGAAAATGTATGATGACGTCGTATTTTTTAACGTTCAGATTATATATCTCGTTTTTTAGACGTCGTTATTATGGGATTGGAGTCGTGTTATTTTGAATTACATGGCGGTTCTTAATCCTTCCCCGACGTGATATCCTGGATAATTGCTTCACAATAGCGTCGTGGTTCTTCATTGTTACGTTGCTTTAAGACGTCGGTAAATATGCTGAATAAATGGTTCACCATAACGTCGTGTTTTATTTGAACAGACGTTGTTTTTTATGCAGAATATAATGATGTAATCTGGATCCAGTATTTTTTGCACTGATTGTTTTGTGGCCAAAACCTGTATAATGAAAGTGAAGAAATCACATTACAATATATTACAAAATTAATGTCATACACTGCCAATTACATAAGCATCATTCAATCCATATATCTTCACACCCATCTCGAATATTTTGACCGCCTAACTCACCTACCAGTTCATCAAATGTGTCAACATTTGGCATCCCTCTAGTAAATGGCTCACACTCAATTATCACATCACCTAAGACTTCATCACCAATAACATCATTATATTCTCTATTGGGCATTGATAACACTACCGACCAACCACGATGCATCGGGTCGTCAACAAAAAATATTTGTTTGACTTGAGAAGCCAAAACAAATTGGTCATTCCTATGTCCAATTTTACTCAAATCTACAAGGGTAAATCCAAGTTCGTCGACTACAAGACCAGAACTATCTATCCAATCACACCTAAAGACTGGGATTGTAAACTTTTGGTAGTCAAGGTCCCAAATTTCTTGAATGACACCATAGAAACCCATATTTGAGAGAATTGGGTTTTTATCCTTGGCACTAGCAACTTGCATGGTATGTGCAAGTAAATAAACTCCACTATTTTGAGTTGTCCGCACATCATCTTGTGCCTTGATATTGAATTTAATACCTTTAATAAGATAGCTCCTATATAATGGCACTGCCATGTTTGGACCAGCTGCTAGCCACCTTAAATTTTCTGATACGCCATTATTGTCTTCCTCAAGTTCACTTTGAACCTGCAAATTAATCAAATCTTAATTCAATCTAACATAGAAATAAGAAGAAAATTAAAAGAGAAATATGTTATTCAACAACATATACCTTGAAGCGTAGCCATTGAATGAAAGTGCTATTGTGCTTATCCTGCAGCCACTTTGTTCTCTTTCTAAATTTTGGATAAGCAGTCTTGATGTGGATCATATGTTGCCTACATGACACGAAAAATTCAAGCATTACGGTCCCAAATATATAAGATAAACATAAGAAATAATTTAAAATGGAAACTTAAAGAATAAAACTCATACGTACTCGATATAAGGTAGGACTTCCTCCGTATTCTCCAAGACATATAGATGTGCTTGATTCAACAGGTCCTGATCAACTACGCTCACTGTGCAACCTGATAATGGCTTTGAAACTCCCATCTTTTGGCTTGAAGGCACTCCAACTGTACTAACATCAGATAAATGCTGAGTACAAAACTCTACCGCTTCTTCAGCTATATACCGCTCAGCAATGCAACCTTCGGGACGAGTACGATTCTGAACATACCCCTTCAGCACTTTCATATATCTTTCAAACGGATACATCCACCTAAAATATACTGGCCCACATAGACGAACTTCTCTGACAAGATGTACTACTAGATGAACCATGATATCAAAGAATGAAGGGGGAAAGTACTTCTCAAGCAAACACAGAGTAACTACTACATCTTCTTCCAACTTATCTAGCTTGGAAACATCAACAGTCTTTGCACATATAGCATTGAAGAAGAAGCACAAACGAGTTATTGCATACCTTGCAGGCTTCTCCAAAACAGAACGAATTGCCACAGGGAGCAATTGTTGCATTAAGGTATGACAATCATGTGATTTAAGGCCAAGAAGTCTTGAATCTTGTAAAGATACAAGATTTTTAATATTTGAAGAATAACCTTCAGGGACCTTCATACCATAGAAAGAATTGCAAACCTCTCTCTTCTCTGCTCTTGACAAATTCCAAGGCCCAGGAGGCAAACGAGTATGTCTTTCTCCATACTCGGGTTGCAAATCAGTTTTGACCCCCATGTTCAATAAATCTAATCGAGCAGCAATCCCATCTTTATTTTTTCTAGGGATCTCCAGCAATGTACCAATGATACTATCGCAAACATTCTTCTCAATGTGCATAACATCTAGGGCATGCCTCACAGGAAGGTATTTCCAATACTCGAGATCAAAGAATATTGATTTCTTCTTCCAACAAACTCTGTCACCATTTTCAACCATATGCAGCACTTCTTCTCCGGTTAATGGCTCGGGAGGTATGCCATATTCAGGTTTCCCATTAAAAGCTGCACGTTGCCTTCTATATGGATGATTGATTGGTAACCATTTTCTATGCCCAATGTAACAAATTTTGTGGCCATTTTTCAACTTGTGACTAGGTGTATCATCGCCGCATATTGGACAAGCTTTATATCCTTTAACAACACAACCAGATAAGTTTCCATAGGCGGGGAAATCATTAATTGTCCACATTAATGCAGCTCTGAGTGTAAAGTATTCTCCATTATGTGCATCATACACTCCTCTAATCCCAACCCACAAGGATTTTAAATCATCAATCAAAGGCTCCAAGTAGACGTCTATATCATTTCCGGGTTGTTTAGGACCGGAAATCAATAAGGTTAACATCATGAACTTTCGTTTCATGCACAGCCATGGAGGGAGATTATATGTAACTAAGATAACCGGCCAACAACTATATCTGCTACTTAGAGAACTGTGGGGATTGAATCCATCAGATGAAAGAGCCAATCTCAAGTTTCTCGGCTCATTACCAAAGTCAGGCCATTTATCATCAAGAAGTTTCCAAGACGGGGAATCCGCCGGATGAGACATCTGACCGTCAATTGATTTTTTAGCAGCATGCCACCAAGTCAAACTCTTAGCTGTCTCATGTGATTGAAACATCCTTTTAAACCTTGGAATTGGGGGAAAATACCACACCACCTTCGCTGGCACACCCTCTTTCAAGATTGAATCTTTGCCTTCCTTCCACCTTGAGATACCACAAGTAGGACAATTAGTTGAATCCTCATACTCCTTCCTATACAAGATGCAATCATTGGGGCATGCGTGCATTTTCTCATAACTCAGCCCCAATGCACACAAAGTCTTTTTAGCCTCATACATGGAGGTTGGTATTGTATTTCCTTCTGGAAGCAAATCGCCTTGAAGTATCAATAATTCTGTAAAACAGACATCACTCATCCCATGTTTTGCCTTCAAAATATACAACTTCACTAATGCCGATAACTTCGTGTACTTTCTACAACCAGGGTACACTGGTTGATCTCCATCCCCAATCACATTGGCAAACTCATACGGATCCGAACCAAAATCACCAAAATCATTATCATCCATATCAATTTCTTCAGACACAAAACTGTACCTACTATGGCCATCATCTTCTTCAACATTTCTACTAGCATTAGTAGTTGCTTCCCAAGGTTCTCCGTGAAATGTCCAATTCTTATAGCTTTGGTCAATTCCATTAAAGTATAAGTGGTCCCTTATAATTCCAACCCCAAACAACTTCAAATTAACACATTTAACACATGGACAACGGATATGTGTTGTAGTTAGAAGATTTTCTACAGCAAAGTTCAAAAATGCTTCCACCCCAAATTCATATGCCTTCGATCTTCTATCCGAGTGCATCCATGACTTATCCATCTCCGACACTATAACCTATTATCTGTAATAAATTGAAAATACAGGCAATGACCATCACTATAGCAGATTATACAATGATCTAATCTCAAGTAATACACAACAGAGACGACGGGTTTTAAACAAAAACAGACGTATTTGGCATATATAGACGACGGATTTTCAACAGACGTCGTCTATTATAAGTAATACAAACGACGGTTTATGAAAAAACCGTCGTGTATAAGTAATACAACGACGGTAGTTTAAAAAAACCGTCGTGTAATCGTCGTCGTATGCCTTAAAATTCGTCGTGTCTCAGTTTATTTTCAAGAACACAAAACCCATTAAGAACACAACATATATATGAAACCAAGCAAGAAACCAACATATACATGAAACCAAGCATGAAAACAATAAATCCATTCCCAATTCAACATAACATAGGGTGATTAAAAGATACGACAAAATTAAATCCATTCCAAATTCAACATAACAGATAATGTAATCCATGAACCCATTAAACAGAAAATCCATGAACCCATACCTATAAGCACATTATTAACAGATCGCAAAGCATACACATAAAACCCTTTAACAAAACAACCTAATATCATTCAATGAATTTACAAGGGGAAGATAGGGTTTGTACTTACAGGTTAGACGAGCTCACAGATTCGACGGAGCCTGGAGAGTGCAACTTTTAATTAGAGCAGAAGTGAGAGAGCGAAATGTTATGTCGCGCGAAATCTGAAAATTTTAGGTTTCAGGGTTCGAAGTATAAGAATAAGAGCGAAATCTAAAAAAATTTAGGTCGCGCGAAAATTTTTAGAGCTCGCGCGTTTTAAAACGTCGAAAGAAAAACCAAGGCGAAAGTTCTACAAGTACCGACGTAAATTTAATATTCCACGACGGAAACTTCATTTTTCGGATTAAGAACGTAAGGCCGTTCATTTTGAAGCTTCATTTTTCGGATTAATTTTAAATTTATTTTGAATTTTTTATATAACGACGACTGAAAAACCACGTCGGTGTTAAGAAATTAAAGACGTTGTAAATTATATAAACCGACTTACATATTAAAATGACGTCGTTTAAAGCGTAAACCATGTCGTATGTTTTACTGTACGACGTAAAATATATATTCCACGACGCAACCACCATCGTTAAAAATTAATACCCTAAACCCATAAAACTAAATTACAATTTAAAAAATTAAGTTTATAAAAGGTTTTATGGTTTTAAAGCCTAACATATACCCTAGACTACCCAAAAATTATACTTTAAAAATAAACCCCAATAAATAACAACCCTAATCTCTAAACCCTAGACTCTAAACCCTAAACCATAAAACTAGAAGTGATTTTATGACTCATCAAAACAATTTTGTTTTGGATGGTCATTTTAAATTTTTGTTATTCAAAATGAATTTTTTCAAGGTTTATGTGGAAGAAAATATATCAATGACTTCATAGGAGTTGACTTTTCAATTTTCTGATTTATTTTAAATTTATTTTGAATATTTTGATATAAAAATAATAAAATATTCTTACCACAACAACAAACCACGTCGGTGTTAATAAATTGTAGACGTTGTAAATTGTAATAGACTACTAAGTCGTTAAAATGACGTCGTTAAAATGAGAAACCATGGCGGCTATTTAACTATACGACGTAAAATATATATTCCACGACTTAACCGCTGTCGTTACATAAACGTCGTCGATGATACCCTGAACCCTTAAGAAATTGAAGATGTTGTAAACCATAAACGACTCAATTGTTCAAAGAACGTCGTCTAACTATATTTTTACGTCGTATTTGTTTAAAACACGAAACAACAAAATACGACGGTTTTTGACTTTATTAGGTCGTTGGAAAAGTATTACACGTCGGTTAAGCAATTTGTATGTTTGTTTTTTTTTTTAATTTAAGAAAACCTCAACAAATTTTTACATTACATATTATAGAGAAAATTTGTACATTATACATAAATATCAAGTGTTCAATAATTGCCCTGTTTAATAATTTGGAAAACAAACTCTGCCCATTCATTCCGGACTTCATCAATGGCTTCTTGGGGGTATGAAGCTTCCTGGTTTCCCTTGGCATACTGCATAAACAATGACTATTAGGGTTTATAAATAAAAAGAAATTCAATCACAGACGACGATATTTTTCATAACCGACGTAGTATATCTATTCAACGACGTTTATTTTACATGACCGTCGTTGATAATACAAAAAACGACGTTAAATGTATGAAGGTAATTTCTTCTTACCTTATACTCAAACCCCAAGGAAGGATCCATGATGATGTCCCTCATGAAGCGCATCACATAATACCCGCATTCGACATTGCTGGGTTGCTTTGGTGTGCCTGAGAGAGTTTTTCAAATTACATTTTTACGTCCTGCTCGGGCTATGTGGGTATTATATATTTTTAAAGCACTGTTCACGATGTTTTTCGCCTCTTCGTCGACCACACGATGACCTGGCAGAGGATCCAGAAAATAGACGGTCTCCTTCTTTGCTCTTACAATCAGCAAGATCCAATGACGGCTGCACAAAATTAATATAAAAACGACGGTTATTTACAAAAACGACGTATTATAGTATTTCACACGACGAAATAAAGTAGATAACGACGACATTATATATTTATCACGACGATAAATAAATACCGACGTGGTTAGTAGTTTCAAACGACTAAATAAAATAAAACACCGACGTGGTTAGTTTATAAGCTGTCATTTATTGAAAATCATAAAAACAAAATCCTAAGGAGACTAACCCTGGATTGTAAGGCATCATGAAAATCTGTTCACCGTCTGTCTTCTGAAGTCGAGCTGCTACCAGTCGTGATCTTTCAGTTATTGTGCCAGAGTTGGCACTAACTGTAGCAGGGTCGATAAAGCCAACCATGCTGCACATATTGGCTTGTTTCAAAACATCGTGTAAGTACCTAAATACATAAAATAATATAAACAAGTCAGCACAAAAACACACGACGGTTATGTATAAAAAAATGACGTATTATAATATTTCACACGACGTACTGAAATAGATGAGGACGTTATAATATATTTATCACGACGGTAGTTAGTTAAGACGACGTGGTTAGTTAGTTAAGACGACACAATATATAAACCAACGAGGTATTATTTTAGAAGTACAAACCTCATATATACAGCCAATACAGTAGCTCCAATTTCTTCCATGCCTGCAAATTGTGTAATATCTTCAGGCAGGAGGAAGGTATCGCGCTCACCACCAAACACCTCCTTATCAATTGTAAATTGGAGTGTCTTATCCTCAGGCAGGTGTGTCGTTTCCAGAAAACGACAAAGGGTTTTTAAAGAAGATGGCGCCTCCATATTTGAATAATCACCAACTTCAATAACCTGTTTAAAGAAATAAAAAAAATGACGTGGTAATTCAATAAAGACGACGGTTTAAGGAATAAAACGTCGTCTTAAAAGTATTTAAACGACGGTGAAAAAACTGTCGTGGTAATTCAATAAAGACGACGGTTTTATGAATAAAGCGTCGTCTGAAACCATTTAAACGACGGTGCAAAAACCGTCGTTTAAATATTTTATTACGTCTTAAAAAAATTCCGCCGTCTAAGTTGTAAACAAACGATGGATTAAATAAAAATATCGACGTCTGAAATTTTGAAAAACAAATAAAAAAGGCAAAGTTATGTGAACATACCTTGTCGTCATGCTTTTCTTCATCTTCTTTCTCCTTTTCTTCTTCCTTCTCTTCATCTCTTTTTTCTTCTTCCTTCTCTTCATCTGGCTGATGTTTCCCCATTTTGGCAGTATCATCCTCCAAATGTAGGGATCTCACATCACCTCCAGAGCAGCTAGCTTTGTCAGACATTGGATTTTTGGGGCTTTGGCTAATTCTTGGTTTAAGCATGCTTGGATCAAAATTGGGAATTAATTGGGAAAGCTGACTCAGGAAATGCTCCCTCTCAGCCTCTACCAATTGTCTTGTCCTAGCCTCCATCCTTAAGGCCTCTTCCCTTGCCTTAACCTCCATCTTTTTAGTCTCTTCTTGAAGGAGAACTCTTAAACTGTCCTTCAAACGGTCGTCAAAGCTCACCCTCTGTGGTTTGGGCAAATTGAAATATTGCCTTGGGGAAACACCAGCACCAACTCCCCTCACTCTGCCTGGATGCTCGGGGCCCAAAGCCATGGTCAGCACATCATTGCTGCCATCTACTCTGACTTTGCCTTCCGAGACTTGTTTCTGCAATTCATCCTAAAAAAAGATAAACAAAAAAACACACGACGGTTATTTATGTACAAACGACGTATTATATAATTTCACACGACGCAATAACGTATAAACCGACGTTATTATTACTTATCACGACGGTAGTTATACCGACGTGGTTATTTATTTAAAACGACGAAATGAATAAACAACCGACGTCTTATGCTATAATTAAAGAAAACAGAGTAGTGATTCCTATTTAGATCGTTAACGACGTTTTTAAAAAAGTTTCGACGTGGTAATATCATTCACACGACGCGAAAATGAACCACCGACGTCTTATGCTATAATTACAGAAAACATAGTAGTGATTCCTATTTAGACCTTTAACGACGTTTTTAAAAACTTGTCGACGTGGTAATATCATTCACACGACGAAAAATATAACATACGACGTAATAAGAATAATTCACAGTTTAATAAAAATTTAAAACAGAGTGAGAGTAGGCTTACAATTAATTTTGCTTTCTCTGCCACCTTTGGATCAGGGATGTTACCATGTTTGTCCTGTCTAGCTCTCTTCCATAAGGTAGATCGATCAATTTCTACCACAGGCATGGTTTCCTCCAATTGATCCTCCAATCCAGCATATCCTTTTCGAGACAATCGATGATTGTACTCGAGTTTCTCCCTAATCTGTGCATGTTGAGAATGCACAGACTCAAAATCTTTGGATAGCCTTGAAGCTACAAAGGCATCCCATTGTGCTTTCTCTATGAATTTATATGTTTCAGGGGGTTGGCTTAATTTCTCCCTGTCATTGGTGTATGGAAGGATATAATGCCTCGTTAGTGTAGACTTGAAATCCTTCCATTTCTTGGCAGCAGAAGCTAAAACAGAGGTCTTGCCCCCTTGGCCTACGACAAAAGCCATGTCAACTGCTTCCCAAATCTGCTCCTTTATATCCTTGGGGATTTGGGACCATTTCTTGTCCACAAGTGGGATCCTGGAGCGTGCCAACACACCAATATACGACTGCATCTCAATATGTGCTTGGCCAACACCTTTCCCCCTTTTATTGTACTCAACAATTGGCCTCAGTTTCTGAAGCTTTCTCTTCACAACACGAGGCATTGTGCTCATACCTCGACCAGTCTTTGAATCATCAGAGATTGTTGTCTGGCTGGTTGGTTCTGTCTCAGCAGATGATGAAGCAAACTTCATCTTCTTCGAAGACTTCATCTCCTTCGAAGACTTGTCTTGAGGAGCTACCATTCCAAGCTTCTTGGAGCCAGAATCCTTAGCTTGTTGTTGAGAAACCATTTTAACAGACAAAACTGCAAGTGAAAATATTTCAGGAAAACATTAAGAACACAAACGACGGTATTAAAAAAATACGACGTATGATATGATTTTAGACGACGCAATGAAATAATCTCAGACGTAATAAATGTTTAAAACCATTATTTATATAACGTCGTGGTATA
>NC_034009.1:19950048-19997598 GCF_000346465.2 Prunus persica
TAGTTTCTTTTTCTTTATATTTTATCAAATAAGGGAAAAACAAAAACCATTGTTTCAGAGAAATCAAACCTGCAATTAAACAAGCATATAAAAAAAGACTATTATTTTTAAAAACAACTTTGTCAATTTTCAGACGACGCTAGAACAACTGACGAACCGTCGTGGTCTACCGTCGTCTTATTTAGTTGAGGTAGTTGTCTTCAAAGTTGGAAACTTTCCTTCTTTGTCTGTATATTTTATCAAACTTGGAAAGAAGTAAAATGATTTTGGCCAGAAAAAAGGTAAAAAGATTTTTCAAACAAAAAACGTATGAGCATGCAAAACAGTAACCAAAATAGTGAAAATGAAAGCTTACCTTTTGCGTGCAATGAAAGCAAGAGGAAGATGATCGATGTTTAAGTTCAGAGACGACGAAGAAGATGAGAGGAAGACGATGAGAAACTCTGACAATGCTCTGACAAGGAAAAAAGACGAAAAGGTTTCTCTGGGAGATTGAAATTTTTAATCGGGTTTGGAAACAGTGCATGTGTAAGTCGAAAAGTTGCTTACATATAAAACCATTTCAAAAAAATAATACGGCGGTTACATTTAACTACGTCGTTTTTAACTAATACGACGCAATATTTTTCGTTCGACGTGGAATCATTTCATTTAACGTCGTTAGGTTTAATATAACCGACGTGGATTTTAATTTTTAAATTATGAATAGAATTTTTTTTCCCGTGACCTTTCAGTTTATTTTTCAATTACAGTGCGTTATAAATAGAGTTTTTTTTCCGGAGGAAATTTAAAACGAAGGAAATTAATATTCTGCAATATGTAAAGTTTCTTTTTTGGATGACAGATTTAAATAAAATAAGAATATAAAAACAACGAATGTGTAAGTCAAGTAGACGAAAAGTTGCTTACATATAAAACCATTTCAAAAAAATAATACGGCGGTTACATATAACTACGACGTATAAAGTACAAAATACGACGGTAAATTTAACTTCGGACGTGGTAAATAAATACGACAGTAGTGTTGTAGGTACCGTCGTAGTAAACTCAAAAATTAAAGTACATAAGTAATAACTCGCGTCATGGTAGATTATTTAAGACGTTGTGATTATTAATGTACCGACGTGGAGTTCTGTAATATACGTCAGTAATACCGACGTTGATTTTACAATTTAAACGGCGGTTTTTTGGTAAGGACCGCCGTTGGTTTTAAAAATTTATTCTATAAATTTGTCGCTTTCATTCATTTTCGCGGTTTACATTTAGGGTTCCAAGTTCTTCCTCTCTCAGAGACACTGTCTCTCACATCTCAAAGAGAATAATTTGGATGTCTTTCTCAAGAAGAAGCTTGTCAACTAGCCTTCTCACTTCCTTGATCAAGCCTGATAGGACACTTAGTGCTTCTGAATACTCCTTGCTTTCCATCAAAAGAGATGCAAGCCTGGCCTCCACTCGCTGTCGAAGGAAAGTTCGCTTCTCAGGAAAATCTGAGGATCAGATGTGCCTGATCCTCTGCTTGATTTTCTTGCCTAAGAAGATCCGTCGGATTTGTGATAGCCTCTTCCTTTATCCGTAGAGCTTCAGAAGAAGAAGATGGGTTTCAAGAATGCGATAAAGAATAGAAATGGCTTCAGATGGCCTCTAAAGCATGAGCAATTGAATCAGTAGTTTCTGGGAGATATGATGAAGACATTGTCAATGCTTTGAACTATACAAGTCCTGCAGAAAGATAAAGGACCAAACTGTTAAAGAAACTGAAACAACGGCGGTTTTCTGTTCTACCGTCGTCTTTTCTCGTCGTCTATATTAAGGTAAGATGGCGGTAGATTTATAATTACCGACGTAGATTATTTTTTTAAACGTCGTTAAGTGTACTACAACCGACGTGGATTTTATTTTTAAATTATAAATAGAGTTTTTTTTCCCGTATTCTTTCAGTTTTAGTTTTCAATTACAAAGCGTGATAAATAGATTTTTCTTTCCCGAGGAAATTTAAAATGAGGGAAATTAATGTTCTAGAATTTGTAAACTAACACGACGCAATATTTGCAAATCTGTGTCATCTGTTAAGATTATGATGTGGAACAGAGTTCCATCTGGTAAGATTTCGTAACCCTTGGGATCTCAGACAAATCTGATTATGTCGGCGGTGTTCTATATAAACCGTTGTGGTTATTTCAATTCTTGTCATTAAGTAGATCTACCGACGTAGGATAAGAAAATCAAAGAAAAAAATTGTTAACAAAAATTCTTATTAAGACGACCGTTAAAATTAAAGGTACGACGTATAAAATGAATAAATACGACGTTAAATTTTATTGTACGATTTAAAGATAACGTCGTAGAACTATACGAGAATGACGTCGATATATTTATATTTTCCGTCGTTGTAAATTAATTTAATACGGCGATATTTTGTATTTTAAAGCCGTGGATTTGTTTGTAATTATACGGCGTCTTATACGAAAACCTCGTCGTGTTATTTTATGAGTAAAAACGGCAGTTTTTATTGAAATCGTCGTCTTTACTTTCTACGTCGGTCGATTCATAACTTCTGCCGTTCTTTGTTGGCATTGATTTTACACTGCGGAAATCTGTTTCAAATAGACGTCGGTTGTTTAATTATGTACGTCGTTGTTTTTGAACAGCCATTTGAATCTCCATTTTTTAGTTGTCTAAGGTTGTATTACACGACGGTGTATTTAGAAACGTCGTCTTTTTATAAACCACGACGGTTTTCACTTAGACCGTCGTTGTTTTCTGGTCGTCTTTTTCACTTTTTGTAGTAGTGGTCTTTGATTAAAGCTCACTACCTGGAGATCAACAATATGCAGATTAAAAAAAAGAAAAAGGTTTTACTCTGAGAAAAGTACTGACGCACCGACCCAAGTTTATGGGGATTTGTTGCTCTGATGAAGACAAAATAACAAATAAAGTAAAGGAGAAAACTATTGTTTGTGAACTCACCAGGTGAAAGCAAGAGGGTTTTTTGTTGCCCTTTGTGTGTAGCTGGCGATGAGCAAGGCAAAGCGAAGTGGAACTCTAAGGAAGAGTCCTGCCAATTGAAAGTCTTAAGGTTCTCTTTGGTTATTGACCTTGGGAAGTTTCAGCAAACAAATGATAACAAGGGGATTTGTGGCTCCACATCACTTGCAAAGAAAAATCCCAGAGTCACCCAATTAACAAGAAGATCTTCTGTTGCTGCCCATGCAAAAGCCAAGTTAGTTCAATAAATAAAAATAAAAAAGAACTAAAGAAAGAAAATAAGAGGATGATGCATGAGAATGCTATCACGTGGAGGACAAAATAAGAGAATGAATTCTCTCTAATTGGCAGCAGAGGTCAAGCAAAGTCTATGGTTTGATAAAGAAGAGTTCTTTGGCTTAGTTTACTGTGGTGCGAATGTAAAAAAGACGCATAATCCTATTCGGAAAAGGGCCTATTCTTCTTGTGCATTTTTTGTTTAGTTGCAAAGAGACAAAACAAAAGGAAGGCAGCCAAAAGAAAAAAAAATAAAAAAAGGGCTGTGTCAGACAGCCCCTCCCTCTCTTGAATGATTCTCTTGGTCTACTTTGACTGAAAATTGAGTAAAGGAAAAGAGATTGGCAGTAAGGAAATGATTGCTACAGTAGACGAAAAGAAAAGAAAATTAGGCTAACCAAATACTCAACCTTGTTGTAAAGTATAAAGTAGTGGAGCCCACTTACTATTTGTTTGTAGACTTTGGTGCATGATTGTATTGTAGATTCACAGGTGGATTGTAGATTCACGGGTGTTATCCACCCTTTCCCTATAAAAGGCTTCTCTCTTATGCAAAGAGAGACAATGATCTATGAGGAAGAGAATAGAGGGAAACGGAAAGAAACAAAGAAGAGGAAAGAGAGAAGAGAAAAGAAAGAAGAGGAAAGAGAAAAGAGGAAAGAGAGAAAAGGAAAGAGACAAGAGGAAGAGAAGGAAGAAAGAGGAAAGAGAGAGCAGAGAGAAATTCTCCTAGAGAGAAAATTCAGTGAGCCACACATATTGTAAACACTAAAGTTGTAGCCCTATTATTTTACATAGTGGAAAAGTTACTACTGCTGCTCTCCGGGGACGTAGGCATAGCCGAACCTCGTTAAATACTATGTCTCATCTACTTTACGTGCAGCTCAATATTCGCACATATTCCAGGTCATTTTATAACACGTTATCAGCACGAGACGCTCTCTATGTGGGATATGCCTTGATGACCATGAGATAAGCACTCTGTTTTCTCTATCTCAATTATTTAATATTAATCTAATATCTAACAATTATGACCAGCCGAGGTGGGTGTAGGTGTGATTAGATCTGTGCCGTGTGTTTGTGGTTGAGATGGACAAGCAAAGGCCAACCTGATATATAGAGTTTTCCACTAATATATTAGTATAATAATATTATATTATATACATAATATATATTGCTAGAGGTTTCTGCAACTTTTAGCTTTATTGCCACTTTTAGCTTTCCACCAACATGATAAGAACCCACCGAAACAAATATATTCATATATACATATACATACATATGTAATATTAATATTGAAATGTGGTAATATAATATGCTATATCTATTCACTTTTCTATTACTAACCACTAACAAAAATGGACCCTTGGTAATACTAACATTTTTCTTATTTTATTCGGTGGTGGTTTTAACCCCATATTTATTTTATTTACTGTATGGTGTAGGTTTATTACCCATACAACAGTATTTATTTAAAAGGGTGGTGCGGGTTTATCGTCCACGCCTTTGCTTTTATTTAAATGTATGGAGCAGAATTAGTGCCCATACAAGCACGTTTACTTTATCGCAAATTTACTTTTACTTAAAGTATTATTTATGATATGGTGTAGGTTTATTACCCATACGGCAATATTTATTTAAAGGGTGGTGCGGGTTTATCGTTCACGCCTTTGCTTTTATTTAAATGTATGGAGCAGAATTAGTGCCCATACAAGCACGTTTACTTTACAAATTTAATTTACCGCACATTTAATTTTATTTAAGGTATGGTGCGGGATTAACGTCCATACAGCAAGCAATTTAATTTATGAATTTATTTTACCGCACATTTACATTTATTTAAAGTATGGTGCGGGTTTATCGTCCATACCAGTAATTTATTTACCAGCAATTTATTTTATGGATTAATTGTGCTGTATGATGAGTTTTTACAGTATGCAGATCAGGACCAGAAGTTCTTTGATCCTCATCATACAATTACATCAGGACTTGAAGATCCTTGATGATGATATTAATATGAGAGCTGGCAGTCTCTCCGGTACTGTATTTGTAAACATGTGATTGGACTTAAGGGTCCTTAATCCCTGACATGTAAATAAGGACCTAGAGTTCCTTAATGATGTAACAGTACCGTATTGGTTCATAGTGCCGTACATATGGATGATAACTGTACTGGCAGATGTACTGTACACATGAATAGATACGTATTCATGACTTGATGAATAGTACTATTCACATGAATAGTGACGTATGCATAAATATTAACCATTTTGGGTAAACCGTCACTATATACAAAAGGGAACCTGCAGTTCCTTAAACTCATGGATGAGCAATTAAATGAGATGCCAGAAGTTTCTCAAAATATGGACAATTATGTAAGGGCTTGAAGTCCCGAAATATGTACAGAAAATTGTAAAAATGTCCATACCATAAGAATATGTGATTTTGGCTTGAGGTTCAAAATCTAACAGTGTTGAGAACCTGAAGTTCCAACAATTAAATGGACAACCCTTGAGGTATTATTGCAAATTGTGGTATGCCACATATTTCTTTGGCATAAGAAGATGATGAATTTAATAAAGTTCGATTTTGTTATAATCGACACCTCAAGGAAGAAATATATTTTGTGAATTCCGGTTGTTAAGAATACACCGCGAAATGGATAATATTAATATAAACCTCAAATAATGAATTGAGGCTCCCCACATATTTTGTTATATCTGGGCCGGAAGCCCATGGATCCAAATATATGAGAGATCCTGAACTTGAAGTTGTGGGTATATAGTAGTTAATGCTCTTCACTACTATATTGCGATATTATCATGGCTTTTACTCAATTCATATTTCATGTCCATTTAAAAAGGGCAAATAAATTCTGAGTTTGTGCCCAGGCCAAAAGTTCCAGGCTACCATGCGATAAAATATGAAATTTGGGAGAGACAATGTGGTTATTTGAACCTATAAGGCACAAGGTTCCAAACCGTCATTTTGAAAAGACGTAAAAACCACAGGTGAAAGTTTAAGAATGTGCGCAATTATTATTACAAGAACATACAACAGATAGATTTTTTCCACCTGCAATGAAGGTGCAGACCCTGTAAAATCTATAAAATTACATTATGTTCTGGAAGCCTCTGAAGGAAGAGGACGTCGCCTCTTAAGCTTGGCCATGAGCTTCTCGTGGTCTCCCAAAATTCTTTCATTGGAGACCTGCAGCATGTCTAGCCTTCTCAGTGTATCAACGGAGTACGAACTCACCAGTTTCAACAAGGAATTATTCTCTCCTTTAAGTTTCTCAACCTCCTGTTGAGACTCATGAAGCATTCTTTGAAGAGACGAATTTTCAGTTGTCAGCTTCTCAACCTCGTTTCCTCTAGCACGCAAAAGATCAGCCATGTTAGAAACAAAAGCAGCATTCTGAATGCTAAAAGCCATTGAGTCATCAATAGCCTCTTCCTCAGACCTCCCTGTCAACAGCATTTCATCCATTGGAGTAATGAAATTCCTAGCTACTATGACAGCAGTAGCATCATTCATCATCACAGAATCATTAACTGTGAGATGACGATTTTGGGATACAAAGGATGGACGCCAAACTTTGGCGTCACTGGTTGTTGTGGGAGCATCATTTAAATTGAAATAATTTGGGCAGGAAGAAGAGGAAGCCATTTTTAAGAAGGTTTCGAAGAAAGTCTTAGGAAAACTAAAGTTTCAGAAAATGAAGAAATTTGAGTTGAAACGCAGTTGCTCCAATCAAGTTTTGCAAAGGCCATATCTATAGGAGGAAATATGGCTACTGTTTTTCAGGACCCCAATATCTTCTCGAATCCCCATATTATCTTTTTCTTTCCCAGAGTCCAAAACTTCACGTGGCCTCTAATAATGCCTGTCGGCACTGTCGGCGTTTTCAAGTATTATTTTCAAAGCCGATCTTGCTTTACGGATTTCACGGAGCTACTTTTTCAAAAGCATCCCGAGAATCTCGCAATTTTCCTATGGTTAATTTGAAATTCACCGGTTCTACCTATTCATTGTATTTGTGTATAAATGTGTTACTAACGAAATTTTCTTTGCAGAAGACATCTAGTTTTCTCCATACCTAGTGATGCGATATCTACTTGTTTTTCTCATCAGTGAGCACTCAATATGCCCGAGAAGCAAGACTATCTCTGATCATCCATTCAGGAAGCGAGACTATCCCTGATCACGTTTCTGCTGCATTAGGGAACTGTGAAGGTGACCTTATGCTCCAATCTCCTGAGGTCTTTCTAGACTAGGAGAAATGAGAGCTTGTTGTTTGCTCCCACCAGCTTCCTTCCTTGATTGCTTACCTTACCTTGCAATCAATATCACAATTTTTGTATTTTTTCTTTCTTTTATAACCCTCTGTTCATAAGGGATTTTATTTCTTTAGAATGAACATCTGAAGAATGAATCTATGCAGTGATCCTAACTCTGAGGTTATTTGTTTTTGACAGAGAAGAGAATTGTGATTTTTGCTCTTGCAGGATATAACAAGATCATCAAGCGATACTTTATATTTACTGGGCCGATACGAGCTTGAATGATACTTGAGAAAAGTTTCTCCCACCTAAGGATGTAAGCAATACTTGTGTTATTTTATGCTTATATACCTATTTGATATTTTATCTTGAAAGGTAACCAAATGGGGAGATAAGTCCGTTCCAAAAGAATGGCTTGTATGTATCCATGAATTATTAACGCAAATTTTACAGATTGCAAGTTGGATACATTGATAATACACTGCACAGATTAAAGTCCCATAAGAACAAAATATGGGTATAGCAGTGATCAATATGATGCACGCCTGTTGCGTAGAAAATGATGTGGATTGAAGTCCCGAAAGGACAATCCTTTGACATGTCAATATTGATATTATGCACGCCTAATGCGTAGCAAATTATATGGGATAAAGTCCCATAATATGGGTTAAAGTCCCATAAATTAATTGACATGTATGTATTAATCTGTGGCATGCCTGCAGCATGACAGATATATGGGTTCTAAATGTTCCAACTCCCTAAATGGAGATTATCCACGCCCTACTATAAAATAACGCTCCATTGGAGGTTATAATCCACATTCTCACATAATAAAAGCCCTCTGAAGTGGCTTGGATACCCAAAAGCAAAGAAATGCTTATAATTGATGCATGCGGATGCAAATGAGAATGATGGGATCATGAATTGATGAATGACAATTTTTGATTTTGGAGTAGCTACTCAAATCATCAATGGGCTGTGTTGATTGGAACCACGTTCAATTATTAAATGTCGACAATATCATTGGCCAAAATGGAATGAGGTAATTCCATTATAGATAAGAATGAACGTGAAGGAACAACCCACAGTACGAACCCCAAAATTTGTTAATACTGAATGTTATACTCGGGTGTTCGGAATAAAAGGGAATATACCTACTTTGTATGACACACTGTTTCTGGCAGAAACAAGGAATGTTGGGTTTTCTCCATATTTACAGATTCAATTGTGCCCCCCCCTTATTACACAATTACGGAGACCAACATATTATCTTTAAGGGTTATTAAATGCACGGAGCATATCGCCAGAAGCGATTTCCTAAATATGTATAAATAGCTGGGTTAAAGCTATATAATGTGTCATAAAGTTTAATCCCTTTTAAACAAAATCCGTTGAGAGGATTGACATTGCAGAAAGCAAGTCCCTAAAGGACATGTGCTTGAAGCACAAAATTTGTACTCAATATTAATATGCATAAATTACCTCAGTGAGTATATTGATTATAATGTGATTGCAACACATTAATATTTGTCTCGACTGAAAGATCGAGCATTATGCCAACGAGATTATTGCTTATACTAAGAAAGTATTGAAGCATTTTTATGAGGATTATCTGTTGGACACTTAAAGGATTTTCCGGAAGTATATTGGATCGGACATCGTATTTGAGCTCAACTCCATCAACATCATTTTGGGATGATGTGAGGTATATTTGATGCTATCTCCGCATAACACCATGTATGGGCATATTCTTTCATATGATCTTACAAATAGCCCAGGTTTTGTTAGAAACGCGGACTCTGAAAATTTCTATGATTTACATAGAGATAGCTCACTGGAAATATATTTACTATATGAATTGTTGGTGGCTACATCATTCACTCACTCCGAAAGATTCTCACTCCAAAAGATAGTTATGAAGACATCAGGGGGAGATATTAATCAGGGGGAGCATCCAGAAGTATGCTATACAGATTGTTGTACTCTTCTTTCTTCCTTCCATCAGTTCTCTACCTTACTAGGTTTTCTCCAAGCAAGATTTTAATGAGGCAACCAATCTAGGGACATGTGGTCTCCAAGGGGGAGTGTTGTAAAGTATAAAGTAGTGGAGCCCACTTACTATTTGTTTGTAGACTTTGGTGCATGATTGTATTGTAGATTCACAGGTGGATTGTAGATTCACGGGTGTTATCCACCCTTTCCCTATAAAAGGCTTCTCTCTTATGCAAAGAGAGACAATGATCTATGAGGAAGAGAATAGAGGGAAACGGAAAGAAACAAAGAAGAGGAAAGAGAGAAGAGGAAAGAAAGAAGAGGAAAGAGAAAAGAGGAAAGAGAGAAAAGGAAAGAGACAAGAGGAAGAGAAGGAAGAAAGAGGAAAGAGAGAGCAGAGAGAAATTCTTCTAGAGAGAAAATTCAGTGAGCCACACATATTGTAAACACTAAAGTTATAGCCCTATTATTTTACATAGTGGAAAAGTTACTACTGCTGCTCTCCGGGGACGTAGGCATAGCCGAACCTCGTTAAATACTGTGTCTCATCTACTTTACGTGCAGCTCAATATTCGCACATATTCCAGGTCATTTTATAACAAACCTAGATTTGTTTTTGGTCTCTGAAGCAAGAAGACAAATTACAACAGATGTCTCAGAGGGAAAGAAACAATTGAAGGAGAAAAAAAAAAAACTAATTCATATTTGCTTTGCCAAGATCAGGAGGGATGAAGGCAAATAAAAAAAATTGGAGAGAAGGCTCTTGTGGTGATTAATCCACCACGCGAAAGATCAAAAGGAAAGAAGCAGCACGGTGCCTTCCTTTTGTGATACAGTATGTCTCAAAATTTCACAAGCCCACATACTTGAGGCAAGTTCGAGAAAGCCAAAACACAAGGCTTCACTCCTGGAAGGATCTCCATCTTAAGTCCGTCTGCAATAGTGTAGTTCCGCTCAAATTCGAAGCCGAGTCAATCAAGGATTGCCAAATCAGTTAAAGTGGGCTTCATGGGTTTGTTGAACAAAGTCAAAAAGACCATGCAACAAGTCCGGCAGAGTCAACGTAAAGTCTAAGTTATGCCTAGTAAAATATTGGGCTATGAAGTGAAAGCTAGTGTCTCAAGACCCGACGTCTCCAATCTCGCATCCCAAGATTTGGTGGTATTAAATACAATGGGCTTATTCCATTTCAAATCTCAAGCTCAATGGAATTGTCCATTAAAAATTCGATTGGCAAACAATTTATCCGAGATCTTAAATTCATGAATCATGGATTAGTGGGTTCAAATCCAAAGCGCCCATTAATTCCCATGGCAGCAGATGAAAGCACATGAAGTGCTAAAAAATCACATCAAAAGCTCCAATGGTGTAAAACCACATCAAAAGCCTAAATGGTACAAAATCACTTCAAAAGCCCCACTAAGAAATGTGGGAATCAATCACTGTGGCAAAGAAGCTATTTAGAAAGAAGTGTCAAGTGACTCATCCACGCTGTGACGATGACTCGAGTCCAAATAAATGATTGGTCATGCCCCGAGCATCAAGCTCAATTTCAAAAGATACCACAAGAGTATCAATATGGATTAATAGGTTTATCAATCACAAAAGCTCATTAATCTCAAATCCTCCAAATCATGCATGGATACAAATGCATGTGTCAACGATCAAATTTAATTAATGGGTTCATCAAAATTGCCCATTAATTTTCTTTGATATTGACAATGAAAAAAATGGTACAAAACCATTCCAAATTTTCCCATGGGTCATCTACTTATGCAAATTTCAATGAGATTAAATTCAAATTTCTCAAACACAAATTCTCAATTCGTGGGCCACACTTACCCATTAATTTCTATTTTTTTTATTTATTTATGAAAATCTCCAAACTATGTCAAAAACACAAATTCTAAATTATTGGGCCACACTTACCCATTAATTTCCAAATTTCGGAACTACGTTGGTTTAATCCCTTCGAAAGGGTACTTAGGCAATCTAGAGACTCAATCTTGATGCAACCACCCAAATCTCAAATCTAAATAGAATCCTCGGTTTATTCTTAACCAAATTCACCCCAAACACACATCAAAATCGAACCCCTGGTTTATTCAGTTAAATTCACTCAAACACACTTTTCAATACAATTCAAATCAAATTTTCCTTGCAATGAGTCATTTATTCATTGCAAATCTTTGAAATATGTGTGGCTTGATTCCCGCAGAGGATACGTAGGCACCCTGAAGTTGGACTTGAGAGCAGCCGCAGAACTGAACACACATGTTCTGTTTCTTTATGATGAAATCAAAGGGTGTTCCCTTGAAGCAAGGGATTGTAATTAGGAGACACTGTATCTCAAATGGGTCGAACCTAAAATAATAAAATCCCATTATTTAATTAGTGGTGATGAAATTATGTTGGGAGGATCACATTTTCCTTAAACAACTTGAAAGTTGTGAGCCAGACTTCAAGCCAAGTGGGGAATGATAGCAGTGATCTAGACTTATGTTCTGAGGATGATGATAGCAGTGATCCAGACTTTGAAGACAGTGACTATGCACAGAGTGATGAAGAGATTTACTTATTGAAGAAGGATGATAAGTGGTTTGAAGGTTATGTGGATCATACTTGTACTAACAATGATCCTAATGCAGAGGAAAATAATGTGTCAGACAGTGGAAAAGAGTCACCTACACTTACCTGCCCAAGTAGCTCTTCAAGTGAAGATGAAGCACTAGTAAACTCAGAAGGAAGAGGAGTAGAATGTCAAAAGGGGAAGATTTCATTCCTAAAATTGATATGGCAAACCCATGATTCAAAGTGGGTTTAAAGTTGCAACTACCGAGATCTTTAGAAAAGCTTAAAGGAGATACTCCATTAATTATGGAAGGGAGTTGATATTTATGAATAATGACCGTAACAAAAAAAGAATAGTATGTGAAGAGGGTTGTCCTTTTGTTATCCATGCTTCAAGTGTTAGTGGTAGCACTTACCTGCAGGTGAAAACCTTTAATCCTACACGTGTTTGTAGTAAAGGGAGTAAAAATATACATGCCACTTCTAGTTGGTTGGCTGAAAGATATGCTGGGCAGTTAAAACTCAATCCAAATTGGACTGCTTTTTCTTTTGCAGATCAAGTTCACCAAGACTATGGTTATAGACCATCTAGAACAACAATGTACAGAGCAAGAGCCATGGCAGTTGATATTGTAGAAGGGTCTTACAATAAACAATATGAAATATTGTGGGATTATTGTCATGGTTAAGAACGAGAAATGTAGGAAGTACAATTATCATTAAATGTGAAATGGAAGGTGATAGGCCACAGTTTCAAAGGATTTACATTTATCTTGCAGCCTGCAAGAAGGTGTTTTTAGATGGTTATGGGCCTGTGGTTTGCTTGGATGTGTGTCATGTCAAAGGGCCTCACCCTGGGCAAGTGCTTTCTACAATGGGAGTTGATGCAAACAACGGAATGTTTCCACTTGCCTATGCATATGTAGAGATTGAGAGCAATTCGACATGGGTGTGGTTTTTAGAATTATTGAGTGCTGATATGGATATTAGGAATAGCCATGGTTATGTATTTATGACTGACAAGCAAAAAGGTTTAATAGATGTCGTGGATGATCTATTCCCTAATACAGAGCACAGACATTGTTTGAAACATCTGTATGGAAACTTTTATTTGGAGCATAGAGGTCTTGCTTTGAAATATCAAATGAAAGCAATTGCTAGGGTCACAACAGTGCCATGGTTTGATGCAGAGATGAGAAAGATGTTGGAGTTGTCTAAACCTACATATGATTGGCTTGCAGAGAAAGATCCTAGGCATTGGAATAGGGCACATTTCAAGAGTGATTCCAAGTTTGACATGCTTATGAACAACCTATATGAGGCATTCAACCATAGCATAATGGATACCAGAGACAAGCCTATTTTGACTATGCTAGAAAGAATTAGGTTGTATATAAAGTTGTTGATGGCTAGAAGAAGGGTTTTGTGTGAGAAATGGCATGAACAAGTTGGGCCAAGAATTAGAAAGATATTAGAGAAAAAGAAAGGAAAATCTCAATGGTCCATTCCTAAGGCTGCTGGATAAAATAGGTTTGAAGTAATGCACCATAGTGGTCGCAACTTTGCTGTTGATTTGAATGCCCACTCTTGTTCATGCCATGCCTGAGATTTGAATGGAATACCATGTTTGCATGCTTGTGCTGTAATAAGTTGGTTTCATAGGAATCCATACGACTTTTATGATGCAGTGTACAAGAAAGAGGCTTATTTGAGAGCCTATGAACCAATGATTATGCCTATGTTTGGGCCTACAATTGTACGACGCCAGCCTATTTTTGAAATCCACAAACATGAGCACAGCTTGGGCTTGATATTTTAAAGAAACTGAAGAGCAACCCAAAATGGAGAAAGCCCAGACTAAAATTTTCGAATTCTGCAAGCCTAGCTCAGAATTTATCAAACCCATGATAAATAAACAATCTTGAGCTTTGAAGATAAAGAGAGCAGCCCAATCAACATTAGAGGCCCATGTCTTTTGCAAAATTGGCAGAGGATTAGAAAAAACACACAAAGAATAAAAAAATCGATAAAATTGCCAATTAAATTGGTTATTCATCACCAAGTAGATCAAACCTCTAAGAGATTGGATTAAAGCTCAGCTTTTGAAAATTTTGCCACTTGATCTCAAAAGCAAGTTAGCAGGTTTTTTCCTTACTAAAAATGTTTTCCTAGAAGAGCCTTATGTGACTACTTGACTTTGAAAAGTCAAAAATCTCAACTATCACAGAAGAGTTGACAAAGAGTTAATGAAGGCAAGTATAAAAGGATGACGTTTCTGAATCTTTGTAGCCAAAAGATCAAAATCCCTTTCTATATACAGAAAAATTTTGCACCAGAGTAGGTATCATTTCCAAGGGATAAGCAGACTACATTTTCTAAAGAGATAAGTAGGGAGCAGGGAGTTGTTCATCAGAAAAAGCAAACTAACCATCATGGAAGATTGCATTCTTACAAAGGGCAGTTAAAGAGTAAGAAGGGATTAGGTTTTCTTTCAGAAAAAGCAGGTAGATGATCACCATAAGAACTAACTGTTGATAGTTCTTCCCTGCCATAATAGATAACTTCCCCTTTTCTTGGCATTTAAAATAAAAGATCTTTTCTAGAAAATCTACTGCCCATTATTAAAAGGATTAGAAGCACCACTCCAGCATTTTCTATAAATATGAGAAGAGGTGAACAGATCAAGGACATCCAAAAAATCAATAAAAAACAAAAACTCTCAAAGTCACAATTGACAAACTCAAAATGATCATTTGATCTCACAAGCCTTCAAACATTGAAGCAACTAAAGCTCATTGAGCCACAAGAAACAAGTCAGCTACAATTCTAAAACCTCTGATTTTCAGTACGGTTCAGAGATATAGTTCTACAAAGCAAGATTTCTCTCGTTACAAATTTGGTTTAGCATAAAGTCAAATCAAGCAGAGTCAGGGCTTTTCACAAATATGAAAACCTCAACAAATTTACAGTGAGCCTTGGTCAAGCAGAACACGCACAATAATGTAGCTCCAGCTCAGTGATCATCAATCCAGCCACTTTTGCCCTTTCCAGACTGAAGAGGCCTCAATTCTGCTAGTTTAGCAAGCCTTCTATGGACCAAAATAAATTGAAGCTTTGCCAAGCTCAAATGTTGGTATCGATTTCTAGCTAAAACTCATTAGTTGAAGGTGTTGATGAGCCAATCCAGTATAGACACATCCAATCCAACCCGGTCCAGAGGCAGTTATTCAGGCAGAAATCGAAGTCCAACATCCTATTGTCTTGTTTCGGAGTTGTCATTTCCTTTTTGAGTCCTGTAACAGGCAGTTCTGCCTAAAACAGTTTGCTTTCTTTTTGTCCATTCTGGCAAGAACTACCCATTTTGTACTGTGAAAAATTATGAAGTCCTCACCAGTCTGAGGCAAAGAAAAGAACTTACTTGGGAGATATTCCTCACCCAAATTCACAATTGCTTGTTAAAAGTTAGTAACTTGGGGCGCAAGTTATCCAAATTTAAGAAGTCTGCTAGGGTTTTCACTACTAGCAGTGGCACACTCATACACAAAAGAAAGTTGACTTGTTGACCACCAATGGTTTTCAAGCCAATGAGGAACTTTACCTTACCATCACAGGATTAAATAAAAAATGAGTGAACAATTTGGCACGCCCAGTTGGACTTCTTAGTACGCATATTCCTAGAATTATCTTCTAGTATATGAATATTGGAAGTTCTAGCCAGAATCCTTGCTTTGCCATGGAAAGAGATCAAGCAGCTCTCCATGAAGGGCTTGAGTCAGAAGAATGTGATGCTAGGCACTCAGCCCATGGTAGTACCAGGAGTAGACATTCTAGGTTTGGTTCCAGAAGGTTAAACCACAGATACAAGAGGCTGTGCTCCGGAAAGAGGCCACATCACAAAGGAGCCAGGATACTCTAAACAACATGACAACCATGATGCAATGGCAAGTCAATAGACAGTTCAGGAAGGATCGTGAGGTTGCTATTGCAAGAATTCCAAACACATATGTTGTGGTTCAGCAGTTAGAACTCCCTTTTGGACCTCCACCAGGACTGGCATGGCCATACCAAGAGAATCCTTTCATCACACAGTAGCTGGAATGCTAGGACATAGAGATATCCAAACTGGACAGAAGGGAGGAGCACTTATTGTCCAAGAACATGAGGCTCTAGTTCGTCTAGAAGGCCCTGCACCAGTTCAGGCTCCCAGAACTAGCCAGAAACTCCACATGTTCCACGACCAGTGGTCCTACGTGATCAGCCCTTGGCACTTCTGCCTGAGCAACCAATTGTGTTGCCCACAGACCTAGAAGGATGGACCCCAATCCATTCCCTCCACTAGCAAGAGGTAGGAGAGGTAGAGGGAAAATCAACTTTTTTGCCAACAATGACAGGAACAGACCGGCGGCAAACTGAAGGAATCATCCAGATTTTGAAGAAGAGGAAGAACATAGGCAGGAAGTTCTGCCCAGACCATACAGAATGGAACAAATGATTGAACACAATCAGCCATAACATGGGCGAAATCCGCATCCTGTCAATGCCTTGAATGACATAGGAGCACTATAGAGGTTGATAAGAGAGATGATGGAACCTAAGGCCAGAAGAGGAGAAATGCCTACCTACAAAAAGCCATATCTAGCTTATATTGATCAAATACCTCTATCTCTAGGCTTTAAAGTACCTAACTTCACCTTGTTCAACGAAGAGGACACCCACGCTTCATCAGTTGAGCATATAGGCAGATTCTCTGTCCAGTGCATAGCCATAGAAAATAACCCTTTGCTAAAACTAAGGCTTTTTGAAAATTCTCTCTCTAGACAAGCCTTCACCTGATATACTAGCTTACCAGCCAATTCTGTTCAAACTTGGGAACATATGGAAAATGTCTTCCATGACTACTATTTCAGGATTAAGCAAGAAGTCACTATCAGTGATCTTGCTGCCCTCAAACAGAGTGAAGATGAGCCTGCCCAAGACTTCTTAACTAGGTTCAGAAAGCTCAAAATGAAATGTCGGATCCCTTTGGAAGAAAGGCACTTCATCCAAATGGCTCAAACCGCCCTTAAAATCTCTCTGAGAAAGAGATTTGATGGGATGCTGTTTGGAGATCTAGCAGAATTGGCAGACAAAGCATCTAAATACGAGGAGCTGCTCAGGGAAGAACAACATAAAAGAAACTCCTCAAAAGGCACATATTACAAATCCCCATCTTCTTCAGTGCATCTGGTTGAAGTAGAGTCAGAAGAAGGCACAAAAAGCTCGGAGGAAAGAGAAGTTTTAGTGGCAGAAATGGCGAAATCAAAACACCCCATCAGTTGCAAGGCTCTGATAAAGCCACCAAAAGACCAAAAGACGCCACCATTTACAGGAGGGTTTGTTCCAAACAAACCAGTATATAACAAAGTTTATTCATTCGATTTAACCAAGTTTAATGCTCTTTTTGATGAGGTGCTACTGTAAAAGGCAATAGAGACACCTCACAGGTTGCCCAAGCCAGAGGAACTCAAGGGCAGACAGTACTGCAGATGGCACAACTCTTGGAACCACTCCACCAATAGTTGTGTTGTTTTCAGAGACGTCATACAAGAAGGGATAACAATAGGAAGACTAAAACTGGTTGAGCAAAACCTCCGTCAGTAACAACAGACCCTTTTCCCTAATCTCAAGTCAACATGGTCAACCTAAATTAGCCAGAATAGAAGAGAGGCAAACTAACAGCAGAAGCTAGCCCCAACATAGGCAAAAGGGTCACAAGAGAGGCTAATCAGAGACCAAAAGTTCCCATTTCAGCTGGGGTAGTTCTATGCAGCAAGTGCAAATGCGAAAGCGAGTTGGAGATAACTTTGGATGGGTAGAGTTAGCCCACAGCTAGTGTTTTTGACAGGATTGGAACATCATACCTACAGGGCCCAGTTCTGGCTCCACCAAAAGACATAGCCAGGCAGAAGGCCTATCAAAGGACTGCCCAACGCAACAGAAAAATGGTAGAGCAGCCAAAGAAGGAGATACCAATTAAGATGCCCAGAAATGATAAGGCCTTGGCAACCATCATAGAAGGCAGATGGTATTCTATTGGAAAGAGCGGCAGACCAACTTTGGAGCTAACCAGAACACAGAAGATGAGAGTTCAAAGGCAATACTACACATTCCTCAAGAATAAGGATAACACACAGGTACTTCCAGAGGTCAGTTATGCCAGAAAAGGAAACAAATCTAGAAGCAGATTCTCAGGCAGAACAGACAACATATCAACTAGAAGAGCTGACAAAGACAAAATCTCCAAGCAAACCTTCTATCCATCCTGCCTCACGCTCAGTTAATCAGTTAGAACCTTCACAGTCACAAGGTCAATCCGGACCTATTCCAATAGAAGGACAAGAGGATTAGATTGAAAATATGAAGAGGAACAGTTGGATTACGAACCATCTACAGATGACCAGACTGGACTCCTCGAAACAGGTGAGCAAGAAGACAGGACAGAAGAATATGGAGAAGAACAGATGGATTACGATGGAGAACTAGATGAAGAAACTGAGGCTTTTGGTGCAGAATTGGAAAGCCTGTTACAAGGTGATCTAGGCATTAATATAGTGTTTGTCCTGCCAGAGAAATTCAGGGCATCAGAAGGACAAGAGAACACTTGGGAAGGAGATGTACTATCACAAGAGACTTTCGAGTGCAAGTTGGCAGAAGTAGAGGAGACGTCAGAACAGCAAATACCTACTGCCAAAATAGATAGAACTGCCATGGAAATGGCCAATCATCACAGACCTTTGTTCATAACTGCAAACTTTGGGGTGTTCCTATCCCCAAAGTAATGGTAGATGGAGGTGCATCCATTACTCTTCTACCTCACAGATTGCTAGCTAAAATAGGCAGAACAGAAAAGGATCTAATTCTAACACGCCTAACAGTCACCAACTTCGCTAGAGGCATCATTAAGACTCACGGAATACTAGATGTAGATGTCATAGTAGGAACCAAGAAGTTGAAGATTGCCTTTTTTGTGGTAGACACCACTTCTACCACCTACAATGCACTGCTTGGTAGAGATTGGATCCACCAGAGTCTATGTGTTCCTTCCACTCTACACCAGCAGTTGGCCGTCTAGCATGTAGAGGGTTTTATGGAAATAGTGGAGGCCGACCCACGGCAATTCTTGCCATCTGCATTATGTTTTGAGGCCAGGTATTATCATGATGACCTTGGTCCTTTCACTTTCTTTGGAGTCAACTGGCCGTCCCCATGGTGTCACGGCCCATAAACTCATTCAAGAAGGCTTGGCTGGTTCTCTAGAGGACTGAAATAGGCCTTTCATCCTAAACCTCCAAAATTCTGATCTATAGTTCAAACCAGCAAGAAAAGGATCGAGTTGCAACAATCTGATCTATTACAAATAGATTGTTGGTATATTGGGAAGAGAGGAAGCTTTCTATGCATAGTCCAGCCATTAAAATGGCAGAATTTATGCATGAGAACATGGAAGAACGGGAAGGAAAATTGCAAGAGGAAGAATTGGAATTTGCACCAGCAGCACTGGATGACTCTCTGCCAGAAATAGAGGATCATTTGCAAGAAATCAACTTGGGGACAGAAGAGGACCCCAGACCTACTTTCATCAGCACGTTGTTGGAAGAATCACTGAAGGATGAAATCATTGCACTTCTGCATGATTTCAAAGACTGTTTCGCATGGTATTATCATGAAATGCCTGGACTGGATAGAGGACTGGTGGAACACAAATTACCGATAAAAGAAGGATGTCTATGGAGATAGAACTAAAGGTGAAAGAAGAGATAGAAAGACTGTTGAAAGGGAAACATGAGCAGTCAGAATATGTGTGGACTATAGAAATCTGAATGAAGTGTCTCCTAAGGACGAGTATCCAATGCCTATGGCAGACAAGCTGGTAGATGGAGCTGCTCAGAATCAAATGCTATCATTCATGGATGGCAATGCAGGATACAATCAGATAATGTGGCAGAGGAAGACATCCACAAGACAGCCTTCATGTGTCCAGGACATATAGGTGCTTTTGAATACACGGTAATGCCTTTTAGCTTAAGAAATGCAGGAGCCACTTATTAAAGAGCTATGAATTATGTTTTCCATGACATGATAGGTCACTCTCTAGAGGTCTATATAGATGATGTGGTGATTAAATCCCCAGAAAAAAGGAGACCATGTATCAAATCTAAAAAGGCATTCCTAAGAATGAGACAACACAAGTTGAAAATGAATCCCAAGAAATGCATTTTTGGAGTTCAAGTTGGCAATTTCTTAGGTTTCTTGGTCCATCAAAGAGGAATAGAGATCGACAAAAACAAAGAAAAGTCTATCATGGAAGCCTTGCCACCTCGGAACAAGAAAGAATTACAAAGCTTCTTAAGAAAGATCAACTTTCTCAGAAGATTCATATCCAATTCTACAGGAAAAATTCAACCTTTCTCCTCCTTGTTGAGATTAAAACAAGAACATGCATTCAAATGGGAGGAAGAGCACCATCAGGCTTTTGAGGAAATCAAGCACACCTCTCAAATCCGCCAGTTCTGTCCCCACCAAAGAGAGGCAGGCCACTCAAGTTATATGTTTCTGCATCAGAAGTATCTTTTGGGAGTCTGTTAGTTCAAGATAACAAGGAAGGGAAGGAACAGGCAGTCTATTACTTGAGTAGAACTCTCACAGAAGTAGAAAGGAAATATTATGCAATTGAAAGACTTTGTTTGGCTTTATACTTTACTGCTATAAAGCTCAGACATTACATGCTACCTTTCACCACCTACATCATTGCCAAGACAGAGTATAATACGAGGCTTTGATCATATGTCTTGAAATGCTGGTAGAACTAGGAGTCCAGTCTGGGGAAATTTTGGGAGATTCCATGCTCTTATTGAAACAGATTGCTGGATAATTGAAGTGTTTGAGTCCCTCCTTAGCTGTCTATTTAGTAGCAGCCAGAAATCTCGTAATAAAATTCAGGGAAACCACCTGGGAACATATTTCAAGGGAAGAAAACCTTGCAGCTAATGAGATTGACCAGATACCAACATGAGTACAGATGCCTGAAGACTGTGTACAGAGAATCATCAAGGTAAGAAAGAAAAGTCTGCCATTGGTTCTGACTAGAGGGATGGAGATAGATGTCAATTCTACCAGGATGAGTGAGGAGGACTGGAGATTGCCCCTGATTAATTATCTGCAATATCCAACCCTCCCATCCGAGAAAAAGATAAGAATCATGGCTTTAAATTATGCCATGTGGAATGAAGAGTTGGTCCAAAAAAGCAAAGATGAGCTACTTTTAAGATGCTTAGGGAGAAAAGAATACATGAAAGTCATGGGAGAAGTCCATGAAGGAATCTATGGAGCACATCAAGTTGGAAGAAAAATGTGTTGGTTGATCAGAAGGTATGGTTACTTCTGGCCTACCATGATAAAGGACTACATAGAATATTCCAAAGGATGTGAAGCTTGTCAAAGATATGGCCCAGTCCAGCAGTCTCCCTCAGTTCCCATGAATCCAGTCGTCAAGCCATGACCATTTAGAGGATGGGCAATGGACCTCAATGGCAAAATCTATCCAGCCAGTAGCAAGCAGCACTGTTTTATCATAGTGGCCACTGATTATTTCACCAAATGGGTGGAAGCCAAGCCAGTCAAATCCACCACATCTCAAGAGATCATTACCTTCACAGAAGAACAGATTGTGCAAAGGTTTGGCATACCAGAGTCAATCACCACTGATAGGGGAAGTTCCTTCATATCCAGAGAAATGCTAGACATGGCAAAAGTATTCAAGTTCAAACTACTTCAATCCACCCCTTATTATGACTTGGCTAATGTACAGGCAGAATCAAGCAACAAGGTGATTATCAACATTATCAAAAAAATGCTTGAGGAAAATCCAAGGCAATGGCATGAAAAACTGTCAGAAACCTTGTGGGCCTATAGAACTTCAAAAAGAAAAGCAACTGGCATGACTCCATATGCTTTGACTTATGGACATGATGCAATTATGCCCATGGAAATCGCAGTTTAGTACATCAGAATTGCCGTGCAACACAATTTGGTTGGGGAAGACTATTCGTAGGCAATGTTGCTAGAATTGGAGGGATTAGATGCAAGCAGAATTGATACCCTTAACAAACTCTTGGCAGGGAAGCAGGCTGTGGCAAGAGCCTATAACAAGAGGGTTAGAAACAAAGGTTTTGAAGAAGGGGAAATCATCTAGAAAGCAGTTATGCCCCTTTGGAACACACGTAGCTGGTTATGGAAAATAGTCACCCACATGGGAAGGTCTTTTCATAATTAAGCAAGTCTTTGGATTGGAGACATACAGATTACAGGATCAAGATGGAGACATCCATGCAGTGCCAATCAATGGCAAATGGTTGAAGAAGTTTCATCCAACTATGTGGGATTCACAGGCAATGCAAACAGATCCTGGAATTGAGGGGGCAAAGGATGGAACTATTGTTTGATTTTCCATTCAAATTTGTACAAGAGTTTCACTTTCGTTGTGTATTTCATTTCTGTCTTTTTGTTTCGTCTAAGTTAAAAGAAAATGAAAATGCACAAGTTCCACAAAGTAATCAAGATTTTTATTTAAATATAGTCATTTGTTATGACTAAGTTTTATTACATTTTTTGAGAATTTCAAAATCCTAGCTTTCTAAGAGTCTCTTGCAATCCAGTCTTTTTGGTGGAGATCTCTTTCTGAAGAAGCACTCTCTGATGGATAGAAGCTTCTGCAATCTCCAATGCTGGCCTAGAAGTTGAGACCATGTTCTGCAGAAGAAAAGTGGCCTTAGTCTTGGTGCCCAGGCCAGCCCCAAGCTTGTTCTGCCTCTTCCTCAGTCCAGCCAGCTGCTTTTGAAGTTCTTCAATATGTTTATCCAGCTTATCAGCAGCAGTTTTGGTCTCCTTGTAATTTGTGACCATTATGTCCAGTTCTGCCTTTTCTTTTTGGTAATAAGCCAAGTTGGCTTCATGAATAGCTTTGCAGAACTCGAGCGTGAGATCTGCATAACGATTCTGAATATTGAGCACATCTCTTGCCAAACCTAGGCTAATCTCAAGTATAGGCCTGGGAGCCATGTTTTCTCTGTGCAGCAGGTCCAGATCCTTCATCAACTGATCAACAACTTCCTTATTCTCATCCAAGTCCAGCTTAGTTGACTGCCAGATTCTCACTCTGTCCACTGCCTCATCCATTGCTTTGGACTTAGCTTTGCCAGGAGTGGAGCTGAGTTTCTCTAGCTTATCTAGTTGAGCATCCAAGTCCATAGCTTCAAACTTCGCCAATTTTGGATCAGCAAAGGAGGCCATGGTAGATGAACTAGGGATAGAATGGATGGGCATTTGCAAAAAGAACTCATATTAGTTTCATGCAGAATTAAAATCAAAGAAAAGATAAAGCATAAGTAATACTTACAGCTACAATAGGGGTCTTGAAAGGACTAATTGCTATAGTCAGAACCCCAGCAGTTCTATCTTCTTCCACCTGAAAGACAGAAACATTATAAACAAGACAGAACAGGACTATAGAAACCAGACAGAGTCGAGATAGAACAGAAGTTACCTCAGGTTCCACCTCATACTCTAGAACAGTAGAATGTTTTGCCTCCTCGTCATCAAGGAGAGCAAATTCTGAGCTTGTAGGTTCTGCCCTTTGAGCTTCCTACTGCTTCTTGGCCAGCGCAATACTTTTTGCTATCACTTCAGCAGGTATCTCTTCCTGCAGATGGACAGAAGTCAAAACTAGAAAGAGTATAGACGCAAGGCAATCATGTTCCATGCAGAAAGAACAAAGTCTCACCTCTTCTGCAACTTCTTAGCCTTTTTCTTTGTCTCATGTTGAGACATCTGCTTCTTTTTCTTGCTCCACAACCTCGAAAACCTCTCTCAGCTCTTAATCTATCCCATAACTGGTTGTAGGAGCTGCTGCAGATTCTGTGGCTACATATTCTACCACAGCTCTCTTCCTAAGTCTTTTTGACCTAGTAGGAGGGGGAGGAGGACTTTCAGCTGCAAAGGACAGAAGATAAAGGATTAAAATAAAAGAACAGCACAGAATAAAATCAGAAAGTTCAAATTCTTAAGGTTTCCCTGAGGTTTCTGGCTGGACAGTACTATCCTGAGCATGGGCAGTTTCCTTCCTTTTATTTCTCCTGGCAGAAGGAGTTGCTTAGACAATTGTTTGTTCTGCCAAGGTTTCTTGATCATCTCCTTCATCCCCAGAAGGGAGTTCCATGTCTACAGTAGCTATGACAGAAGTGACTACACAAAAACCCAAATATGTTTGAATATGTTCGAATATTTCAATATGTCTGAATATTTTAATAGTATCGTCGTGCGGCTATACTCGCATGGCTATACTCTTTAAATATTAATATATTTTAAGAGTACAGTCGCACGGCTATACTATTAAAATATTTGAACATATTAAACAAAATAAACTAATTTTGTAGAAAATAAAATAAAAAACCAAATCCACAAAATAATTTAAAATAATTAATTACAATTTATGAAGTAAATATTGAAATTAGTAAAATATTTCAATACTAATTATTCACTAAAATAAAAAAAATCAAAGAACACAACAATTTATTTTTAATACATTCCATTTCTTTAACCCAGCATAGGTAGCACAGGCAAAGACTTTTGTCACACAAGTAATGGTGGGCTTGACATTAATATAGTGGAGCCAAAGAATATAGTGTGGTACTTCAAGATAGATACATGGACAAATGTGTGGAGTATTTGGAAAACCATGTGCATGCTTGACAGGTATCATGCTTTATTAGCGAATTGAGCTTTAACTTAACCTGTTTGCCATGCCTCTTTTCTAAAGATTTTATTATAAAGTTAATGTTGCCGTTGATTTTAACTTAACCTGGAAGTGCATTCAATCGCAGTATCAACTTGTATAAAGAGAATTTTCTTTATAACTATTATATATCAGCCCACGATCCTGCTTTGGGTCCATTTATCATCAGGGAATTTTTAACTCTACATTTTGCCAACAACTAGTCAGAAGAATAGTCCCACCAACTCTTTGTAATGTTTTAATATCTTTTACCATTTGACTTGGTATATCCGGAACATACAAAAATATCTCCATCAACTAGAACTTGCCAAACGCATTGTGCAAAAGGGTCATCCATATCATCTCCACTCCAAGAAACATTGACCGCCCCACACATCTCCATCCAAATTTCTTCTCTCTGATCCACTTCTCTCAATCCTTATTTAATTGGTCAATTAATTTGATTTAATATGGGAAATATCTTCATAACGCAAGGATTCATATTGAATTAAATATTCTTGATCTCCTCCATCTCCTTATTTATGGAAAAGAATAATTCCCATAAAAAGGAATTATTCCCCCATAAATCATACCAAAGTGGCTCTCTCTCTCACCTACTTCCAAACCCTAAAAACCCTAAACACCAAGTGGCTTTCTCTCTCACCTACTTCCAAACCCTAAACACCAAGTGGCTCTCTCTCTCTCTCTCTCTCATCGTCCGCGCCACCGTCTCTATCCATAGAGAAAACACCATCCTTTGAATATAATATATTATCTCCTTGAGACCATTTACTGATTTAGGCATTTGAGGGCCCTTGACCAAAATCATACTAGTGTTCTTCGATTGATTGCCATTATTTGAAGGGTTCGAGGAAGAAGATAGTCAAGAAATGCAAGGATCTTCTCTAAATATTCCAGGGGAGGAAAATTGCACAAAAAATGCCCTTAAGGTATGGAGTTACATATGTATCCCTCTAGCTATGTCTCATACATTCTCTTTTGATTTTGGGGATTGGTTAGCTTAATCTCAAGAGTAAGATTAAGGCTTCCCAGAGTTTGCAATGGGTTCTTGTGTTCACTATTTCTGTCTGGCACTGTTGGAAATGGCGTTCTCGTTCAACTTTCAATCCTGACTATGAGCCACCATCCAATCCCCATCACACAATTCTTCAGTGTGCTAAGGAATGATTTGATATTAATAAGATGGTTAATGGTAAGCGTGACAGGACCCGATCCAAATTCCACTTTGGAATCCGAGCCAGACCCTGTGCGTGTCCGACACCTGGCGAATGTCGGGCACAAATGACCTATTTGCCCTTCTATACAAAACATGATAAAAATAACAAGGTTGACTTCTACCGAAAAACCGGCAGAGTTTCCCTTGTAACTGGCTCAATACCAAAACATTTACACCTGTCAAAACAAGTATATATATATATATACAACCAACTGCCAGCATACATATATATACACATGCCAAGAGTTCAAAGCTCAGTCTAGGGCAAAACATCAGAACGACTACGAAGAATTTATAAAAGAGTAAATCTTTATACAAAATACAAATCCTACATCAAAAGAAAGGCGCGGAAGATGGGAAGTGGCCCGGTGGTGGATTCCTGTGCACGTCTACTGCTTGGGGCGCAAAACAACAAAAAGGGTGAGTGGACCCAAAAACAAAGCTTAGAAAATACCATATGAACATACTAACCCCACTGTAAAAACAGTTATACAAACTAGCTTATTTTCTTTATATCTGAAATCAATGCATGTATATAAATATATACATTTGAAAACAGTTGAAAACCATCACCTAGGTGTACCATATTTCCGTCAAATCCTTACATCCGTCAATTCCTTGCATCACCATGGGTGACACATACTCGCAGGTCTCAGTGACACGAGGTCAGTCTGAGCCGCAACTCGGAGGATTCAGGGAACCATAGTCCACCTTTATCCTCATTACTCGCTCCACACGAGTTCGATACCAAGGAACTCGTGGGGCAACTGTCAAGCATGCTGATTAAACCGAAGGCAACAAATATAATCCGAAGGCAACATAAAATAGTTAACAGCATAAAACAGCTTATAATTGAAACTGAACTGTTTAAATTCATTTATTAAAACAAAGAGTCCACTCACTGATAGTCCGAGCTCGCTGGACCTTTTGAAGGTCCCTCCTGCGGGTCAACTGGTGCTCGGGTGCCTGATTCAATGACCATAATAGTCTATTAATACAATATAGTATTAAATTAAAAACCCTACCCCCAGCCCCTAAAAGTACGTGCAACGATTTAAAGTGATCCCTATGCCCATAAAAGCTTTCCTTCCACGTGGGATAGTTTAGCGGTATCTTAGGACTCAAATAGCGCTAAAGTCCAAAAAGTCAATCCGGAACCCCACGGGTCCATGACCTCACAATATGATCCGGATGCCGCTAGAAGGTCCAATATATTTAGGACACATGTCCCAAGGGTATTGGTGTTGATCGGACGGTCGGAGTAATCACAATCCTGTAATCGCATAATTTCTAAACCCTAGCCCTAGGGTTCGCATTTTCGGAGTATCCGGGACTCCGATTCACGATCCGTCGAATCCTACACATTTCTAAAATTATCTAGAACAACATATCTGAAATTGATTACGATCCAACGGCTCAACAGTATTGAACCCGATAATCGCACAATATGGAAAATCCGTTCGAGGCTCAAACGGTATCCAAATTGAGATCCACGAATTCCTATGCGGTCGTGACGACCTAAGGATCACATCAGAACACAGTGTCACTGCACCACACTCGCCCACGAGCCGCCGCACCCGCCGGCAGCGATGGGTGTCCAAAGCGATAACGCATCGTCGGAAAATCTCAAAACCAAGGCTCCAAACTCCTATCCTAGGTATAACACCATATTTGGAACCACTTTTGATCTTGGACCTACTCCAAAAACTGACCGAAAGTGGCCGAACACGGAGGCTGAAAACCGGCCGAAACTTCAAGTTCAAAAATCCAATAGCTACACTAAGAACTGATTAATTCCTACCCAACAGGCAGCTAGAACAGCTCGAAAGGGTCAAAATCCATACCTGGCCCGTCCGATTTGGTTGAGAAACAAGGGAGAACGACGGCCGTGAAATTTGATCACAACCGTTCGATTTTCGGCAGTTTTCGGCGGCTGGAGTGGCTGACGGTGACGGAAATCGGGTGGGACAAGAAGAGGAGGCGATGACGGTTCGAACAAGACCGGTCTCGTGGTCGGTGGTGGTCTGTGGCGGCGACGGCGAGCGAAGAAAAAAAAACTGTCGGGGAGGGGGGGTTTGCGAGGGAGGGAGGGAGAGAGAGAGAGAGAAAGAGAGAGAGAGAGAGAGAGAGAGAGAGAGAGAGAGAGAGAGAGAGAGAGAGAGGAAAACTGAGGTTTTTATAAAAATTCTGATTTTTCAATTTACTGTTTTGCCCCTCGTGGTATTTTAATCGTATTTTCTTCGTTAAAACTCCGATTCGAGTTCACTTCGTGTCTATGAACTCATGTCATCGTGCTCTACGCAACGGCGTATGTGGAATTGTCAAATTCCTTTCGGGTCAAAAAGTCAATTTTGAGTTCATAATTTAGTCAAAGGGCAAAATTGTCTTTCCGCATAATAAATTACTAATTAAATATGAATTTTAGGTTTGGGTCATTACAACCTACCCCCCTTATACAAATTTCGTCCTCGAAATTTACGCACCTGTCACTCGAAAAGGTGAAGGTACTGCTCCCGCATTTGGTCTTCGAGTTCCCATGTAGCCGCTTCTACAATATGACTCCTCCATAAGACTTTCACGAGCAAGAGAGGTTATTCAAATTCATTGGAGATCCCCTACTGCGGGCAAATCCAAATTGAATGTGGATGGCAGCTGCAAAACTAATTCTTGGAAGATCACAGCGGGCTGTCTATTGAGGGACTCAGATGGTTCTTGGATATGTGGGTTGTCTGTTAATATTGGAATTGGAAATATTGTTAAGACAGAGTTATGGAGTCTCCTTAGAGGGTGGCAAATGGCTTAGAATAAGGGTATTAGGACCCTTAATATTGAATGCGACTCTTTATCTGTTGTTTCTCTGATGGCCAAGGTTTTTGACTAATCCCACCCCTTTTTGTCTAATTGAAGTTTGCAAGTTACTGCTGAATCGTGATTGGAGATGTAAGATTTCTCATGTTTACACGGAACAAAACAGAGATGTTAACCACCTTGCTAGTTTGGGGTATCACTACTACAAAAAAGCAAAAAGACGACGGTAAATCAGCGTCATGTATTCGGTTTTTCAATGGTCGTGGAATCCACCGTCATCTTTTTCCTCATAAACCACGACGCTAAATCACCGTCGTTGTTACAATATACAACGTCATCAACAAATACAAAACGACGTCTGTGTACTGCAAAAAGATCTAAAAAAGCAGTCGAGGATGAGAATAGACGACCAACTCTCTAAACAAACCGTCGTTAAAAAGGAAAAATATGACACATATTAACAGAACATGGCCGCAAGATAGACATACAACGACGAAAATTAAAATAAGACGCCGTTAAATATCATTTTCACGACAATAAAAAATATGTCGTCTTTAAATACATTAGAAGACGACGTTATTGATACCTACTACGTCGCCTATATAAAAATAACCGTCGTAAAATAAATTTTCCACTTCGATTTTTCTATAAAAGATGACGTGGAAATAGTTGTCAGTGTCATTATTTACGACGTATGTATTTATAGAGTAGACGTTGAACAACGAAACAACGTCGGTTACAAATATATGAGAGTCGTATTACAAAATTTATACGTCCTATTTTCTGAAACAAACAACGACGATAAATATTAGACGTTGTTAAATAAAACAACGTCGCAAAAAAATAAAAACAGACGTGTTTAGTCTGCTAAAGTTCTAAAAAATAGTCGAGGATGAGAATAGACGACCAACTCAAACAAGTCACCGTCGTTAAAAAGGAAAAATATGACACATATTAAAAGAACAAGGCCGCAAGATAGACATACAACGACGACAACTAAAACACTACGCCGTCAAATATAATTTTCACGACAAGAAAAAATATGACGTCTTTAAATGCATGAGAAGACGACGTTATTGAAATATACTACGTCTCTTATTTAAAAAAGATGACGTGGAAATAGTTGTCAGTGTCATTATTTACGACGTATGTATTTATATAGTTGACGTTGAAATGCGATGAGAGAGCCGTATTACAAATAACGTCGTTTAATTGATATTAGACGGCGGTTATAATGAATTACCGTCGGAATTCATTTCGTTCCTCTTCGTTTATAAAAGAACTTGCGACGTGGAAAATGTATGATGACGTCGTATTTTTTAACGTTCAGATTATATATCTCGTTTTTTATACGTCGGTATTATGGGATTGGAGTCGTGTTATTTTGAATTACATGGCGGTTCTTAATCCTTCCCCGACGTGATATCCTGAATAATTGCTTCACAATAGCGTCGTGGTTCTTCATTGTTATGTTGCTTTAAGACGTCGGTAAATATGCTGAATAATTGGTTCACAATAACGTCGTGTTTTATTTGAACGTAGAAAGTGAAGAAATCACATTACAATATATTACAAAATTAATGTCATACACTGCCAATTACATAAGCATCATTCAATCCATATATCTTCACACCCATCTCAAATATTTTGACCGCCTAACTCACCCACCAGTTCATCAAATGTGTCAACATTTGGCATCCCTCTAGTAAATGGCTCACACTCAATTATCACATCACCTAAGACTTCATCACCAATAACATCATTATATTCTCTATTAGGCATTGATGACACTACCGACCAACCACGATGCATCGGGTCGTTAACAAAAAATATTTGTTTGACTTGAGAAGCCAAAACAAATTGGTCATTCCTATGTCCAATTTTACTCAAATCTACAAGGGTAAATCCAAGTTCGTCGACTACAAGACCAGAACTATCTATCCAATCACACCTAAAGACTGGGATTGTAAACTTTTGGTAGTCAAGGTCCCAAATTTCTTGAATGACACCATAGAAACCCATATTTGAGAGAATTGGGTTTTTATCCTTGGCACTAGCAACTTGCATGGTATGTGCAAGTAAATAAACTCCACTATTTTGAGTTGTCCGCACATCATCTTGTGCCTTGATATTGAATTTAATACCTTTAATAAGATAGCTCCTATATAATGGCACTGCCATGTTTGGACCAGCTGCTAGCCATCTTAAATTTTCTGATCCGCCATGATTGTCTTCCTCAAGTTCACTTTGAACCTGCAAATTAATCATATATCTTAATTCAATCTAACATAGAAATAAGAAGAAAATTAAAAGAGAAATATGTTATTCAACAACATATACCTTGAAGCGTAGCCATTGAATGAAAGTGCTATTGTGCTTATCCTGCAGCCACTTTGTTCTCTTTCTAAATTTTGGATAAGCAGTCTTGATGTGGATCATATGTTGCCTAGATGACACGAAAAATTCAAGCATTACGGTCCCAAATATAGAAGATAAACATAAGAAATAATTTAAAATCAATAAGTTAAAGAATAAAACTCATACGTACTCGATATAAGGTAGGACTTCCTCCGTATTCTCCAAGACATATAGATGTGCTTGATTCAACAGGTCCTGATCAACTACACTCACTGTGCAACCTGATAATGGCTTTGAAAGTCCCATCTTTTGGCTTGAAGGCACTCCAACTGTACTAACATCAGATAAATGCTGAGTACAAAACTCTACCGCTTCTTCAGCTATATACCGCTCAGCAATGCAACCTTCGGGACGAGTACGATTCTGAACATACCCCTTCAGCACTTTCATATATCTTTCAAACGGATACATCCACCTAAAATATACTGGCCCACATAGACGAACTTCTTTGACAAGATGTACTACTAGATGAACCATGATATCAAAGAATGAAGGGGGAAAGTACTTCTCAAGCAAACACAGAGTAACTACTACATCTTCTTCCAACTTATCTAGCTTGGAAACATCAACAGTCTTTGCACATATAGCATTGAAGAAGAAGCACAAACGAGTTATTGCATACCTTGCAGGCTTCTCCAAAACAGAACGAATTGCCACAGGGAGCAATTGTTGCATTAAGGTATGACAATCATGTGATTTAAGGCCAAGAAGTCTTGAATCTTGTAAAGATACAAGATTTTTAATATTTGAAGAATAACCTTCAGGGACCTTCATACCATAGAAAGAATTGCAAACCTCTCTCTTCTCTGCTCTTGACAAATTCCAAGGCCCAGGAGGCAAACGAGTACGTCTTTCTCCATACTCGGGTTGCAAATCAGTTTTGACCCCCATATTCAATAAATCTAATCGAGCAGCAATCCCATCTTTATTTTTTCCAGGGATCTCCAGCAATGTACCAATAATACTATCACAAACATTCTTCTCAATGTGCATAACATCTAGGGCATGCCTCACAGGAAGGTATTTCCAATACTCGAGATCAAAGAATATTGATTTCTTCTTCCAACAAACTCTGTCACCATTTTCAACCATATGCAGTACTTCTTCTCCGGTTAATGGCTCGGGAGGTATGCCATATTCAGGTTTCCCATTAAAAGCTGCACGTTGCCTCCTATATGGATGATTGATTGGTAACCATTTTCTATGCCAAATGTAACAAATTTTGTGGCCATTTTTCAACCTGTGACTAGGTGTATCATTGCCGCATATTGGACAAGCTTTATATCCTTTAACAACACAACCAGATAAGTTTCCATAGGCGGGGAAATCATTAATTGTCCACATTAATGCAGCTCTGAGTGTAAAGTATTCTCCATTATGTGCATCATACACTCCTCTAATCTCATCCCACAAAGATTTTAAATCATCAATCAAAGGCTCCAAGTAGACGTCTATATCATTTCCGGGTTGTTTAGGACCGGAAATCAATAAGGTTAACATCATGAACTTTCGTTTCATGCACAGCCATGGAGGGAGATTATATGTAACTAAGATAACCGGCCAACAACTATATCTGCTACTTAGAGAACTGTGGGGATTGAATCCATCAGATGAAAGAGCCAATCTCAAGTTTCTCGGCTCATTACCAAACTCAGGCCATTTATCATCAAGAAGTTTCCAAGACGGGGAATCCGCCGGATGAGACATCTGACCGTCAATTGATTTTCTAGCAGTATGCCAAGTCAAACTCTTAGCTGTCTCATGTGATTGAAACATCCTTTTAAACCTTGGAATTGGAGGAAAATACCACACCACCTTCGCTGGCACACCCTCTTTCAAGATTGAATCTTTGCCTTCCTTCCACCTTGAGATACCACAAGTAGGACAATTAGTTGAATCCTCATACTCCTTCCTATACAAGATGCAATCATTGGGGCATGCGTGCATTTTCTCATAACTCAGCCCCAATGCACACAAAGTCTTTTTAGCCTCATACATAGAGGTTGGTATTGTATTTCCTTCTGGAAGCAAATCGCCTTGAAGTATCAATAATTCTGTAAAACAGACATCACTCATCCCATGTTTTGCCTTCAAATTATACAACTTCACTAATGCCGATAACTTCGTGTACTTTCTACAACCAGGGTACACTGGTTGATCTCCATCCCCAATCACATTGGCAAACTCATACGGATCCACTACAAAACAGAAGCCCTTTTCCGAGGGCATTTTGTCGTTGCAAAAAGCCTTTTGCCGTCGCAAATACCCTTTTTCGACGGCAAAAGTCCGTCGGAAGTCGTCGCTAAAAGGCCGGTTGCAAATACTTCATTTCCGACCATTCCGTCGGAAATAATGTATTTCCGACGCCCAAGCTTCGTAGCTATTGCTTAAATTTCTATCGAAAATTGATTTTTTAAACGACCCCACATATTTATTTCCGACCGTACCTGTGGTCGTAATTACTTATTTGATTGTCGAAAATAGTTCTTTTATCGTGATTTCTTGTTTTTGCGAAATCATATTTTCAACCAATGAGTGTCGTCAGAAATACTATTTTCCACAATGATATATTATTTGTGAGGGCTAGATTTCGTCGCAATTATCATTACCGACCAAAAGAGTTCGTGGAAAATATATAATAGCTCGTCGGAAAAGAGTATAACAAAATATTTTCAATCAGCAAGTTACGTCGGAAATATATATTTCCAACCACATTTATTCGTCGCAAAGTTTGTCGCAAATAGATTAATCCTGTCGGAAAATATTTTCGACGAAAAAGTGGTTGGAAATATAATTGTTTCGACCCGATTATGTCGTGGGGAATGTTGTTGGAAATAGGCAATTATTGTCGGAAAGTATTTCTTCCATATCAATTTCTTCAGACACAAAACTGTACCTACTATGGCCATCATCTTCTTCAACATTTCTACTAGCATTAGTAGTTGCTTCCCAAGGTTCTCCGTGAAATGTCCAATTCTTATAGCTTTGGTCAATTCCATTAAAGTATAAGTGATCCCTTATAATTCCAACCCCAAACAACTTCAAATTAACACATTTAACACATGGACAACGGATATGTGTTGTAGTTAGAAGATTTTCTACAGCAAAGTTCAAAAATGCTTCCACCCCAAACTCATATGCCTTCGATCTTCTATCCGAGTGCATCCATGACTTATCCATCTCCGACACTATTATCTATAATAAAGTGAAAATACAGGCAATGATCATCACTATAGCAGATTATACAAAGATCTAATAGCAAGTAATACACAACAGAGACGACGGGTTTTAAACAAAAACAGGCGTATTTTGCATATATAGACGACGGATTTTCAACAGACGTCGTCTAATGTAAGTAATACAAACGACGGTTTATGAAAAAACCGTCGTGTATAAGTAATACAACGACGGTTTTTTCATAAACCGTCGTGTAATCGTCGTCGTATGCCTAAAAAGGCGTCGTGTCTCAGTTTATTTTCAAGAACCCAAAACCCATTAAGAACACAACATATATATGAAACCAAGCAAGAAACCAACATATACATGAAACCAAGCATGAAAACAATAAATCCATTCCCAATTCAACATAACATAGGGTGATTAAAAGATCCGACAAAATTAAAACCATTCCTAATTCAACATAACAGATAATGTAATCCATGAACCCATTAAACATAAAATCCATGAACCCATTAAACAGAAAATCCATGAACCCATACCTATAAGCACATTATTAACAGATCGCAAAGCATATACCTAAAACCCTTTAACAAAACAAGCAAGAAACCAACATATACATGAAACCAAGCATGAAAACAATAAATCCATTCCCAATTCAACATAACATAGGGTGATTAAAAGATCCGACAAAATTAAAACCATTCCCAATTCAACATAACAGATAATGTAATCCATGAACCCATTAAACAGAAAATCCATGAACCCATACCTATAAGCACATTATTAACAGATCACAAAGCATATACCTAAAACCCTTTAACAAAACAACCTAATATCATTCAATGAATTTACAAGGGGAAGATAGGGTTTGTACTTACAGGTTGGACGAGCTCACAGATTCGACGGAGCCTGGAGAGTGCAACTTTTAATTAGAGCAGAAGTGAGAGAGCGAATGTTATGTTGCGCGAAATCTGAAAATTTTAGGGTTCAGGGTTAGAAGTATAAGAATAAGAGCCAAATATAAAAAAATTTAGGGCGCGCGAAAATTTTTAGAGCGCGCGCTCTTTAAAACGTCGAAAGAAAAACCATGGCGAAAGTTCTACAAGAACCGACGTAAATGTAATATTCCACGACGAAAACACTGAACGTAACGCCGTTTATTTTGACGTTCATTTTTCGGATTAATTTTAAATTTATTTTGAATATTTTGATATAAAGACGACTGAAAAACCACGTCGAAGTTAAGAAATTGAAAACGTTGTAAATTATAATAGACGACTTACATATTAAAATGACGTCGTTTAAAGTGGAAACCATGTCGGATATTTTACTGCACGACGTAACATATGTATTCCACGACTCAACCACCGTCGTTAACAATTAATACCCTAAACCCTTAAAACTAAATTATATAATTTTAAAAATTAAGTTTATAAAAGGGTTTATGGTTTTACAGCCTAATATATACCCTATACTACCCAAAAATTATACTTTAAAAATAAACCCCAATAAATAACAACCCTAATCTCTAAACCCTAGACTCTAAACCCTAAACCATAAAACTAGAAGTGATTTTATGACTCATCAAAACAATTTTGTTTTGGATGGTCATTTTAAATTTTTGTTATTCAAAATGAATTTTTTCAAGGTTTAGGGGGAAGAAAATATATCAATGACTTCATAGGAGTTGACTTTGCATTTTTCTGATTTATTTTAGATTTATTTTGAATATTTTGATATAAAAATAATAAAATATTCTTATCACAACAACAAACCACGTCGGTGTTAATAAATTTTAGACGTTGTAAATTGTAATAGACGACTAAGTTGCTAAAATGACGTCGTTTAAATGAGAAACCATGGCGGATATTTAACTATCCGACGTAAAATATATATTCCACGACTTAACCGCTGTCCTTACAAAGTACTACCCTGAACCCTTAAGAAATTGAAGACGTTGTAAACCATAAAGGACTCAATTGTTCAAAGAACGTCGTCTAAATATCCTTTTACGTCGGATTTGGTTAAAACGAAACAACAAAAAACGACGGCTTTTGACTTTATTACGTCGTTGGAAAAGTATTACACGTCGGTTACGCAATTTGTATGTTTGTTTTCTTTTTAAATTTAAGAAAACCTCAACAAATTTTTACATTATATATTATAGACAAAATTTGTACATTATACATAAATATCAAGTGTTCAATAATTCCCCTATTCCAGGTGAAGGCAAACAAACTCTGACCATTCATTCCGGACTTCATCAATTGCTTCTTGGGGGTATGGCGCTTCCTGTTTTCCCTTGGCATACTGCATAAACAATGACTATTAGGGTTTATAAATAAAAAGAAATTCAATCACAGACGACGATATTTTTCATAACCGACGTACTATATCTATTCAACGACGGTAATTTTACATGGCCGTCGTTGATAATACAAAAAACGACGTAAAATGTATGAAGGTTATTTCTTCTTACCTTCTTCTCAAACCCCAAGGAAGGATCCATGATGATGTCCCTCATGAAGTGCATCACATAATACCCGCATTCGACATTGCTGGGTTGCTTTGGTGTGCCTGACAGAGTTTTCCAAATGACTGCCTTACGGCCTGGTCTGGCTATGTGAGAATTATACATTTTTATAGCACTGTTCACAATGTTTTTGGCCTCTTCATCGACCACACGATTTCCTGGCAGAGGATCCAGAAAATAGACGGTTTCTCTCTTAGCTCTTACAATCAGCAAGATCCAATGACGGCTGCACAAAATTAATATAAAAACGACGGTTATTTACAATAACGACGTATTATAATATTTCACACGACGAAATAAAGTAGCAGTCGACGACATTTTACATTTATCACGACGATAAATAACTACCGACGTGGTTAGTAGTTTCAAACGACTCAATAAAATAAAACACCGACGTGGTTAGTTTATACGCTGTAATTTATTGAAAATCGTAAAAACAAAATCCTGTTAAGGAGACTAACCCTGGATTGTAAGGCATCAGGAAAATCTGTTCACCGTCAGTCTTCTGAAGTCGAGCTGCCAGTAGGCGTGATCTGTCAGCTATTGTGCCAGAGTTGGCACTAACTGTAGCAGGGTCGATAAAGCCAACCATATTGCACATATTTGCTCTTTTCAAAACATCATGCAAGTGCCTAAATATATAAAATAATATAAACAAGTCAGCACAAAAAAACACACGACAGTTATGTATAACAAAACGACGTATTATAAAATTTCACACGACGTACTGAAATAGACAACGACGTTATAATATATTTATCACGACGGTAAATACTAACGACGTGGTTAGTTAGTTAAGACGACGCAATAAATAAACCAACGACGTATTATTTTAGAATGACAAACCTCATATATACAAAAAAAACACGACGGTTATGTATAACAAAACGACGTATTATAAAATTTCACACGACGTACTGAAATAGACAACGACGTTATGATATACTAACGACGTGGTTAGTTGGTTAAGACGACGCAATAAATACACCAACGACGTATTATTTTAGAATGACAAACCTCATATATACAGCAATGACAGTGGCTCCTATTTCTTCCATGCCTGCAAATTGTGTAATATCTTCAGGCAGGAGGAAGGTATCGCGCTCTAGACCAAACACCTCCTTATCAATTGTAAAGTGCAGGGTCTTATCCTGAGGCACGAGTGTTGTTTCCAAATAACGACAACGGGAGTTTAAAGAAGATGGCGCCTCCATATTTGAATAATCAACAACTTTAATAACCTGTTTAAAGAAATTAAAAAAATGACGTGGTAATTCAATAAAAACGACGGTTTAAGGAATAAAACGTCGTCTGAAAACAATTTAAACGTCGTCTGAAGAAACCGTCGTGGTGAATAATTTATTACGTCTTAAACAAAATTCCGCCATCTAAGTTGTAAACAAACGACAGTTCAAAGAAAAATATCGACGTCTGGAATTTTGAAAAACAAATAAAAAAGGCAAAGTTATGTGAACATACCTGGTCGTCATCTTCTTTCTCCTTTTCATCATGTTTTTCTTCTGTCTTCCCTTCATCTATTACGTCGGGAATGACTAACTCCGTCGTCTAAAAACCACAAAGTTTTAAAATAACGACGTTTAATGGCGTGTAAAACAAGTAAACTAAATACGACGTGGTATTGAAATACAAACGACGGTTTATGTTTAAAATCGTCGTGGTATGTATTTCAAACGACGGTTTTATTAATAATAACGACGTCTAATGGTTTTTAAAAAAACAGAGAATTCAAAGTTCAGATATGTTACCTTTTCTTCCTGATGTTTCCCATTTTTGGCAGTATCATCCTCAAAATGCTGGGATCTCACATCACCTCCAGAGCAGCTTGCTTTGTCAGACATTGGATTTTTGGGACTTTGGCTAATTCTGGGTTTAAGCATGCTTGGATCAAAATTGGGAATTAATTGGGAAAGCTGACTCAGGAAATGCTCCCTCTCAGCCTCTACCAATTGTTTCGTTCTAGCCTCCATCCTTAAAGCCTCTTCCCTTGCCTTAGCCTCCATCTTTTTAGTCTCTTCTTGAAGGAGAACTCTTAAACTGTCCTTCAAACGGTCGTCAAAGCTCACTCTCTATGGTTTGGGTAAATTGAAATATTGCCTTGGTGAGATCTCAGCACCTACTCCTCTGACTCTGCCTGGATGCTCGGGGCCCAAAGCCATGGTCAGCACATCATTGCTGCCAGAAACAGTGACTTTGCCTTCCGAGACTTGTTTTTGCAATTCATCCTAAAACAAAGATATATAAAAAAGTAAGAACAAAAACACACGACGGTTGTTTATATACAAACGACGTATTATATAATTTCACACGACGCAATAACATATAAATCGACGTTATTATAATTTATCACGACGGTAGTTATACCGATGTGGTTCTCTTTTTAAAACGACGAAATTAATAAACCACCGACGTCTTATGCTTTATTTACAGATAACAGAGGGATGATTCAATATTCACACATTTAACGACGTTGTTTAAAACATTTCGACGTAGTAATTTACTACAGACGACGCGAAAATGAACCATCGACATCTTATGCTATAATTACAGAAAACAGAGTTGTGATTCCTGATTTAGACCTTTAACGACGTTTTTTAAAATATGTCGACGTGGTAATATCATTCACACGACGCAAAATATAACATAAGACGTAATAAGAATTATTCACAGTTTAATAAAAATTTAAAACAGAGTGAGTAGGCTTACAATTAATTTTGCTTTCTCTGCCACCTTTGGATCAAGGATGTTACCATGTTTATCCTGTCTAGCTCTCTTCCATAAGGTAGATCGATCAATTTCTACCCCAGGCATGGTTTCCTCCAATTGATCCTCCAAACCAGCATATCCTTTTCGAGACAATCGATGATTGTACTCGAGTTTCTCCCTAATCTGTGCATGTTGAGAATGCACAGACTCAAAATCTTTGGATAACCTTGAAGCTACAAAGGCATCCCATTGTGCTTTCTATATGAATTTATATGTTTCAGGGGGTTGGCTTAATCTCTCCCTGTCATTGGTGTATGGAAGGATATATTGCCTCGTTAGTGTAGACTTGAAATCCTTCCATTTCTTGGCAGCAGAAGCTAACACAGAGCTCTTGCCCCCTTGACCTACCACAAAAGCAAGGTCAACTGCTTCCCAAATCTGCTCCTTTATATCCTTGGGGATTTGAGCCCATTTCATGTCCACAAGTGGAACTCTGGAGCTTGCCAACACACCAATGTAGGACTGCATCTCACTATGTGCTTGGCCAATTCCTTTCCCCCTTTTATTGTACTCAACAATTGGCCTCAGTTTCTAAAGTTTTCTCTTCACAACACGAGGCATTGTGCTCAAACCTCGACCAGACTTTGAATCATCAGAGATTGTTGTCGTGCTGGTTCGTTCTGTCTCAGCAGATGATGAAGCAAACTTCATCTTCTTCGAAGGCTTCACTTGAGGAGGTACCATTCCAAGGTCCTTACCTCCATTTTTCTTGGAGCCAGAATCCTTACTTTGGTCTTGGTGAGAAACCATTTTTACAGACAAAACTGCAAGTGAAAATATTTCAGGAAAAGATTAAGAACACAAACGACAGTTATTAATAAAATACGACGTATGATATGATTTTAAACGACGCAATGAAATAATCTCAGACGTAATAAATGTTTAAAACCAAGGTAATTAAACAACGACGAAATAATTAACTATAAACGACGTGATAATTAACTATAAACGATGAAATATTTATATAACGTCGTGGTATTGCTGTTCACACGACGTCAGTCGTAATATACCGTCGTCTATATAAGGATCCAAAACCCTTCTTTCTTTCTCTGTGAATGTTTGATTGCAGATTTGATTTTTCTGAACCATGGTTTTTGTTTTCTAATTTGATAAAATACAAGGCCAAGAAAGAAAGTTTTGGAATCTTATATAGACGACGGTATTTTAATATGACGTCGTGGTATTAACATTCACACGACGTAAAACAATAAGATACTGTCGTCTATATTAGATACCAACCCTACTTTCTTTTTCTTTATATTTTATCAAATTAGGGAAAAACAAAAACCATTGTTCAGAGAAATCAAACCTGCAATTAAACAAGCAAATAAAAAAAAGACTATAATTTTAAAAACAACTTTGTCAATTTTCAGACGACGCTAGAACGACTGACGAACCGTCGTGGTCTACATATTTAACCACGTAAATAATAAGCTACCGTCGTCTTATTTAGTTGAGGTAGTTGTCTTCAAAGTTGGAAACTTTCCCTCTTTGTCTGTATATTTTATCGAACTTGGAAAGAAGTAAAATGATTTTGGCCAGAAAAAAGGTAAAAAGATTTTTCAAACAAAAAACGTATGAGCATGCAAAACAGCAACCAAAATAGTGAAAATGAAAGCTTACATTTTGCGTGCAATGAAAGCAAGAGGAAGATTATGTTTAAGTTCAGAGACGACGAAGAAGACGAGAGGAAGACGATGAGATACTCTGACAGTGCTCTGACAAGGAAAAAAGTCTAAAATTTTTCTCTGGGAGATTGAACTTTTTAATCGGGTTTGGAAACAGCGCATGTGTATGTCAGGTAGACGAAAAGTTGCTTACATATAAAACCATTTCAAAAAAATAATACGGCGGTTACATATAACTACGACGTATAAATTACCAAATACGATGGTACATTTAACTTCGGACGTGGTAAATAAATATGACAGTAGTGTTGTAGGTACCGTCGTAGTAAACTCAAAAATTAAAGTACATAAGTAATAACTCGCGTCATGGTAGATTATTTAACACGTTGTTTTTATTAATTTACCGACGTGGATTTCTGTAATATACGTCGATAATACCGACGTTGATTTTACAATTTAAACGGCGGTTTTTTTGTAAGGACCGCCGTTGGTTTTAAAAATTTATTCTATAAATTTGTCGCTTTCATTCATTTTTGGTTTACATTTAAGGTTCCAAGTTCTTCCTCTCTCAGTCTCTCACGTCTCAAAGACAATAATTTGGATGTCTTTCTCAAAGAGAAATTGAGCTTACTCGCATCAAATATATGTCCACAAGAAGAAGCTTGTCAACTAGCCTTCTCACTTCCTTGATCAAGCCTGATAGGACACTTAGTGCTTCTGAATACTCCTTGCTTTCCATCAAAAGAGATGCAAGCCTGGCCTCCACTCGCTGTCGAAGGAAAGTTCGCTTCTCAGGGAAATCTGAAGATCAGATGTGCCTGATCCTCTGCTTGATTTTCTTGCCTAAGAAGATCCGTCGGATTTGTGATAGCCTCTTCCTTTATCCGTAGAGCTTCAGAAGAAGAAGATGGGTTTCAAGAATGCGATAAAGAATAGAAATGGCTTCAGATGGCCTCTAAAGCATGAGCAATTGAATCAGTAGTTTCTGGGAGATATGATGAAGACATTGTCAATACTTTGAACTATACAAGTCCTGCAGAAAGATAAAGGACCAAACTGTTAAAGAAACTGAAACAACGGCGGTTTTCTGTTCTACCGTCGTCTTTTCTCGTCGTCTATATTAAGGTAAGATGGCGGTAGATTTATAATTACCGACGTAGATTATTTTGTTAAACGTCGTTAAGTGTACTACAACCGACGTGGATTTTATTTTTAAATTATAAATAGAGTTTTTTTTCCCGTATTCTTTCAGTTTTAGTTTTCAATTACAAAGCGTGATAAATAGATTTTTCTTTCCCGAGGAAATTTAAAATGAGGGAAATTAATGTTCTAGAATTTGTAAACTAACACGACGCAATATTTGCAAATCTGTGTCATCTGTTAAGATTATGATGTGGAACAGAGTTCCATCTGGTAAGATTTCGTAAACCTTGGGATCTCAGACAAATCTGATTATGTTGGCGGTGTTCTATATAAACCGTCGTGGTTATTTCAATTCTTGTCATTAAGTAGATCTACCGACGTAGGATAAGAAAATAAAAGAAAAAAATTGTTAACAAAAATTCTTATTAAGACGACCGTTAAAATTAAAGGTACGACGTATAAAATGAATAAATACGACGTTAAATTTTATTGTACGATTTAAAGATAACGTCGTAGAACTATACAAGAATGATGTCGATATATTTATATTTTCCGTCGTTGTAAATTAATTTAATACGGCGATATTTTGTATTTTAAAGCCGTGGATTTGTTTGTAATTATACGGCGTCTTATACGAAAACCTCGTCGTGTTATTTTATGAGTAAAAACGGCAGTTTTTATTGAAATCGTCGTCTTTACTTTCTACGTCGGTCGATTCATAACTTCTGCCGTTCTTTGTTGGCATTGATTTTACACTGCGGAAATCTGTTTCAAATAGACGTCGATTGTTTAATTATGTACGTCGTTGTTTTTGAACAGCCATTTGAATCTCCATTTTTTAGTTGTCTAAGGTTGTATTACACGACGGTGTTTTTAGAACCGTCGTCTTTTTAAAAACCACGACGGTTTTCACTTAGACCGTCGTTGTTTTCTGGTCGTCTTTTTCACTTTTTGTAGTAGTGTATGATTTACCTTTGGGGCTTCTTAATTTTAAGTCAGCTCAGGATTCTATTTCGAACGTCTTGTTGGACGATGTGCTAGGAAAGGCCTTTGAGAGGGCTGTGATTTGTTAGTTTTTTTTTTCTTGTTTCGTCTTGGCTTCAGCCTCCTTGTAACAAGAAAAAAACAAGCCGATTATCAAAAATATATATATATATATATATCTTATCAAATAAATAAAGAAACTCATAGAATACCAACACACTCATATTAACGTTGGTTGGGGCTCAAAACGTGAACACCAAACCGCATGCACAAATAAAAGAACCAAAAGAGAAGCGAGAAGGAGAGATGGGAATCTAATGCTCAAAGCGAGTGAAGTTGTCGCTCTCCAACTAGGCTGCGTTCGACTCAACTTACAACTCGACCTTCACTCATTGCCTCTCACTCATCGAGCATGCTTTCCAAGTCATCTTCCCCTACCAGCTCCCTTCAGCCTTTGACCACCTCCACAAAACATTGTGCACCATCCACCCGCTCCCTCTTATCCTCAAGTGGGTCCCATCTTTGCCGACTCGCTCGACGCGGGCCCGGACGATTAGGCCAGCTGAGTTCAAGTAGTGGGCAGTGGAGTTCTTCGCCGGAGCTGTGGTGGAGAACGCCAGCAAGGCAGTGATGTGGCGTGTTCCGATTGGAGTGGCTGGGATTGCTGGGGTTGGGGCCGCGATGAGGTCCAAGAAGGAGTTGGTTGGGACGACGATTGGGGTGTACGTGCTTGTCATTGCGACTTTGATTTTTCCGAGTATATCTAGGTAAGATAGGGTATAGGGTGAGAGTGGGAGTGAAAAAGGGAATTACGAAAAAAAGAATAATAGCAACCTTCTCATCATGATATAACAATTGTTACTTTCTTTACACTTAAAACAATATCATTAATAGATCACACAAATTAGTTTTTTGTTTTCCAAGTTTACCTTTATTAAATATTTTATTATTATTTTTTAATAACAAGCTAGATTTTTTTATTTTTTATTTTTTACAACTTTCTTACCACCTTGTTAAAAAATGAAATAAGAAATAAAATTTGAATTTTTTTTATAAATTTTTTTTTTCTAGAGAGAACGTATGTTTTGTTAAACACAAAAGGATGATATCACTTTCATGCTAACAATGTCAAGAAACAAACTTTTTTAAAAATAATAAATAAAAATTTGACGTTTTTTCTTATTTAATTTTTAACAATTAACGTGCTAAGGAAGTTGTAACAAAATCTGAATAAAGTGATGGAAATATAAAATCCAATACATTTAATAAGATTTGGAAAATAAAAACTAATTTGTGTGATGCATTAGTGACATTATTTTAAGTGAAGAAAAAGTGACACTTGTCATGAGGAGAAGGGAGAAGGTTTAAAAGAGAAGGCTAGAGAGAAGATCGCTAGTATTTCTTCTAGGAAAATTAAAATGCAATGGTGTATTTATGTTACTAATTAGTATTTTTAATATCATAGTGTCTTCTTATGATATCTAATTTCTTGTGCCTTGCTTTGTACATATGAATAATATATAATTTCTTTTTTGTTTCGCAACCATAAATCATAACTCCTAAAAAAAACATATGATATCCATTTTTTGTTTTTTTACAAAGGCAATGTTCTGAACTACTGTAATGTATGGAGGGGGATCAAACTTTGGCCAAAAGGGGGAATCAAACTTGTGAATATCAGGATAGAGTTTCTAACCCGAAATTAATTGGCAACGAGTGAAGTGTCTTGTTTAAAGCTTAAAATTCTCCTCATGTGAGATTTTATATTATCAACAAAAAATCTAACTTATAACAAGGGGAGGCGGACCGATGGGGAAGAATGCTATCAATCAAGTAATATAATATAATTGGTTCATATGTTCCAAAGTAATTTGTTGATTGAATTTCTAAATCAAGTCAACGGCGATCCTATGTTTTGGAGGTCCTAGGTGAACAAATTAAATGGGGTCTTCTACTTTTTATGTATAGTATGTGAATTTTTTTTGGTAAACTACTACAAAAAAGCAAAAAGACGACGGTAAATCACCGTCGTGTATTCGGTTTTTCAATGGTCGTGGAATCCACCGTCATCTTTTCCCTCATAAACCACGACGCTAAATCACCGTCGTTGTTACAATATACAACGTCATCAACAAATACAAAACGACGTCTTTGTACTGCAAAAATATCTAAAAAAGCAGTCGAGGATGAGAATAGACGACCAACTCTCTAAAAAAACCGTCGTTAAAAAGGCAAAATATGACACATATTAACAGAACATGGCCGCAAGATAGACATACAACGACAAAAATTAAAATAAGACGCCGTTAAATATCATTTTCACGACAATAAAAAATATGTCGTCTTTAAATACATTAGAAGACGACGTTATTGATACCTACTACGTCGCCTATATAAAAAGAACCGTCGTAAAATAAATTTTCCACTTCGATTTTTCTATAAAAGATGACGTGGAAATAGTTGTCAGTGTCATTATTTACGACGTATGTATTTATAGAGTAGACGTTGAACAACGAAACAACGTAGGTTACAAATATATGAGAGTCGTATTACAAAATTTATACGTCCTATTTTCAGAAACAAACAACGACGATAAATATTAGACGTTATTAAATAAAACAACGTCGAAAAAAAAATAAAAACAGACGTGTTTAGTCTGCTAAAGTTCTAAAAAATTGTCGAGGATGAGAATAGACGACCAACTCAAACAAATCACCGTCGTTAAAAAGGAAAAATATGACACATATTAAAAGAACAAGGCCGCAAGATAGACATACAACGACGACAACTAAGACACTACGCCGTCAAATATAATTTTCACGACAAGAAAAAATATGACGTCTTTAAATACATGAGAAGACGACGTTATTGAAATATACTACGTCTCTTATTTACAAACAACCGTCGTGAAATAAATTTTCCACTTCGATTTTTCTAAAAAAGATGACGTGGAAATAGTTGTCAGTGTCATTATTTACGACGTATGTATTTATATAGTTGACGTTGAAATGCGAAACAACGTCGGTGGCATTTATGTAGTCGACGTTGTATTTATATGTATTCATTACTCACGACGCACTTATTAATATAGACGACGTTGAACTTCTAAACAACGTCGGTTCCAAATAAATGAGAGCCGTATTACAGAACATATAGATGGCGTTGATTATGATGAGAGCCGTATTACAAATAACGTCGTTTAATTGATATTAGACGGCGGTTATAATGAATTACCGTCGGAATTCATTTCGTTCCTCTTCGTTTATAAAAGAACTTGCGACGTGGAAAATATATGATGACGTCGTATTTTTTAACGTTCAGATTATATATCTCGTTTTTTAGACGTCGGTATTATGGGATTGGAGTCGTGTTATTTTGAATTACATGGCGGTTCTTAATCCTTCCCCGACGTGATATCCTGAATAATTGCTTCACAATAGCGTCATGGTTCTTCATTGTTACGTTGCTTTAAGACGTCGGTAAATATGCTGAATAACTGGTTCACAATAACGTCGTGTTTTATTTGAACGTAGAAAGTGAAGAAATCACATTACAATATATTACAAAATTAATGTCATACACTGCCAATTATATAAGCATCATTCAATCCATATATCTTCACACCCATCTCGAATATTTTGACCGCCTAACTCACCCACCAGTTTATCAGTTTCTTCCTTCGTAGGTACTATTTGCTCCCCATCATTGGTGCACTTTGCATCTTCTCCAGAGCGGAAAATGACAAGATCAAATAAAGGTGTACTTTTGCTGGAAATCAACACAAAAAGACACAGATCACCAACTTCCAAATGATTGTCACGCACAACGTCCATCCAACCACGCATGAATCTGGGCCTTCCTTTGCTCAAACCAACAGACCAAGTTCTCCCATTCGAAACTTGAAGGATGACTTCACAGGA